>NW_007727914.1:301780-353178 GCF_000696425.1 Galeopterus variegatus
GGGGGGGGCGGGTGCAACCCCAAGGGTTGCGGTCCTGTGGCCGGTCCCAGTCCGGTACGGGCGCGACACTGAGGGTTGCGATCCGTTGCCAGTCACAAAAAAAGACAAAAAGGAAAAAAAAAGAAGATATTTGGATATTTGGGACAATGGTTGAAGGTATTTTAAGGCAGAAAATAGAGAAGCAGCAGGAGAAAAGGAACAGAGATGTCACTGGCCTCTGTTGCAATAGGTAGGTTATCCTTAGCTTGAGTGAGTTCCTGCCCATCCACTGACACAGCACAGACTGACATGGAGGGCATGTAACTACGCTGAACATAGAAAATGTAAATTGTAAAGAGGTCTATCAAATGCATATAAATACAAGAATATGGATTACTACTTGTAATTCTTCAATTGTATTCATATGCAATTGTTTTCTAAAATTAATTCACCCAATAAGAGGAATTTTTAGTGGCTTCTAGACTAATGTAATAATATGGATCCTTGTACTTTGAGTGTATTTTTGTGTGCAATAAATGGTGAAACCTTTCCAAGATGGATCTGTTTTCATGGCTTCTTTTTCCCATTACTATTCTCCCTGGTTTATCTCCCTTTTTATTGCCCATTGCTTTTAGAAGGAATAAATATTAATGAGTTCCACAATGTAGTTTGTACTCCTCTGTTAACACTGGAGAGAGTAGCTACTCCCTATTGAGCAATCATCAGCAAGACAGGGAAGAGCCAGCCCCAGCCACAAACCATTTCTTTTACATCCTTAGATAGCAGGAGTTTGCCTCTGAAAACATGCTATTCATTCACCAGTGCACGTCCCTGAGTGCTCGTTTCGAAATTCCTCCTGGTGCTATCATTCATCTACAACGGACGGACTCGATGAAGTAAGTGCTTAAGGGTTACAAAAGGCACACACACTACAGACACTTGATAGTGTCAGGCTAGGTGACATTTTATCCACTATCTTTCTTTCATTAATGGAAGGTCCTCTACTTACAGCTACGGCTTCTTTCCATCTCGGGTTACAGGTATGAAGTAAGATGAAACAATATCTGGAAGTGTTAGGCATTCTTTTCCCCTAATTTCCATCTTCAATACTAGCAAGGCGTAGTGAGTTTCTAAAGATTTGCAACTCAGGGAACTTAAACGAGGACTCAAAGATTGTAGATAAGACCAACATTAGAACTGAAAGTTCCATTTCATTTCTGAAAACATATAGTGGCTTTTACAGTCACTCCATTCTCCTTAGTCTTACCTCTAGAATTACGGGAAACAAGAAATTTCAGGACACGTATGTCTGTGTTTTTGTTCCTCATTTTAAAGTAGTAATTCTCTTTGGCTCAAAAAGAGGCCAAAAATTTATTCTAGAATTGGGAGCAGATTTATTGAGAAGCCTAGGAAGCTTCAGATTCATGGCCCCTCCCATAAACAGGCCCCTTCTGAGACCTAGGCAGAAATATTGTAAGTGTTTTTGTATTTGAAATTTTGCAATCTTTCTCTCTTTCTCTTTTTTTTTTTTAAAAAATAATTAGGGTTTCCTAAATTGAATAAGCTTTGGGACCCAAAAAATCTGCTTTTCCCTCTCCACCAGCCCGGTCAGTCTCAAGGCTTTGGAAAGGGCCTTTGAAAGGACTCTTATTAGCTTTATGGTAAAATAAACTCCTGATTATAATCAATGATGTTGCTTATAAAAAAGACACTGCACTCATTCCAGACCCATAGAATTACAACCTCAGTGAGTAACATCCAGAAATGTTTGCATTTTCTTAAAGCATCCAGGTGATTCTTAAGCTACATTTTGAGGATATGTGCTTTAGAATAAAGTAATTCACCTAATGAACAAGGGTAAAGGTTCTTTATTAAGGATGGACCATCGTGTAGTACACTCTAAAGAGCATAATTGGAGAGCCCCAAACTGACATGTCCATAGAAGTCTCCCCACGTTAGCCCTGTGAAGGGTCACTTATGACTTCTAAGTGAACAAAGCTGTTAAACCTAAGGCTACTACTAGGCTATAAGCTTCCTGATGACAGGGATCAAGTCTGCTTTTTAAAAATTCTATATTCAACATCCAAATTAGTGATGTAACCTAACAGTGGTGCAGTACTAGTTGAGTGAATGAAAGAATAAAAAGTGACATACTTAAATTTGTAACACTTTATCAATCGGACTCTGATTGATGTGCAGAAGTGTAACGTTTGGGAGAACAGACACAGAATGAGTTTAATATTAAGTCCTTGATTCTGACTGTTTATTCCCAGCATAAGCATTTAATCTTTGAAGCAACCAAATAATTAGCATATTGCCTTAATAAATGCATTTATCATCACTATAATCATTGTTATTACAATTATTGTTTTATGTAGGGCACATTTGGGACTAAAGTTTGTGTTTATTAATATTTTGTTAGACTTCATATTGTTGAGAAATTCCATTGTTTCTAGCCCGCAAATATCTTACTGGGTCATAAAATTGTTATCTGAAATATTTTATCTTTATTAGCTTAATATCATTCATATATTTTTTTAGCATATCATCTATAACTTTGTCCTAGACACCAATATACATGATGAATTTTATTATCTTCTCTAGGTAATAATTCCTTTGCCAATGTCATTTGTTTTTCCTGTTAGTAAACTGGGAGAAACTGCAATGACAAAAAGGGAAATAAGTTTGAAATATTCATAAATTTTCAGATGGTGCAATCCTTCAATTAAAAAAGTTAGCAATCACTATCAATGTGGCAACATAATTTTTGAGTTTTATGTTCGCAAAGATTATCCTTCACTCTAAAATTTTGGAGAAAATTCTGGGCATTTTTGATTATCCAAGAAAATTTTCTATCAATAATAACCTTTGACTCTGACATTTTAAAGCCCCATTTTTAGTCTTCATTTGGTGTTACATCATTTATGTAAGAGAGAAAAAATGAGTAATATTTTTCTCTTACTTAGTACTTCTATTAAATTGGTTGAAATTTATCTAGCCTCTTTTATTCTATTGTATTAGAAAAAATATATATGCACATTATTGAATTATTAATGCTTTATTATATGATTATAAAATAGTACATAATTATACAATTACATATTAATAATTATTAAGCTAAAATATGTATTTTTACTTAATAATTACCTTTAAATTTTAACATGCATGATGACAATAAAATATTAGGGTGTTCAGTATCTCCACCCTGTTCCCAAACAATACTCCTTATCATTTCTCCTATCAGATGTTATTGTTCATTAACTAATTGCACATTGCAATTACTAGTATTGCTTCATGCATATCTATACTTATTTAGATTACCCAGGTGTTTGCCAAATTCATTGCTCATCTTGAACCACTCTCTTTCTTGGTTCAATTTCCTTCTTCCTGAACATCACCATTTAGCAATCTTTCAGTGAGGGTTTATTAGAAGTAAACCCTTTCGCCTTTGTCCTGATTTTGCCCATACTTTTTGCATGTTAGGTAGCTGTGTAAGTAACTCTAAGTTGGCAGTTATTTTCCTCTCAGTACTTTCAATATATCATATATATTATTTTGCTTTTTTGCAACTGTTGAGAATTTCACCATTAATTTAATTCCTTTGCAATTAATCTTTTCCTTCTCTCTATTCCTTTTAATATAGTTTCGTAGTCAGTGAGCTGAAATCTAGCTACTTTTATAGCTAGGTGTACACATTTTGTTATCCTGCTTGGAAACTGTTGTTTTTCCTAATTCTGTACATTTTCATCTTTCATCAGTTTTGGAAAATTCTCTCTCCCATTCTCTCGGTTCTCTCATTCTGAACTTTCTTGTTCAATTCTGCATGACTGTTATCCTTCCTTTTATTTTCAACTTCTATTCTCCAAGTTGCACATTGAATTATTTCTTTACTTTTGCCTTCAATTTACTAGTTACCTAATCTACCCATTTATTTGTTTATTCCCAATAAATGTATATTTTAGTTCTAGAACTTCTAGTTTTATTAAAAAAAAATCTGTTCTTTTTCATTGTGACTCATTATTTTTCATGTTTTAATTTTTTTCCTTTAGATCTTTAATAAGTTTTAGCATGTATACTTTATGGTCTTTATCTGCTATTTTTAGTATATCCAATCTTGGAAGTCTAATCTTACTCTTTGTTAGGCATTTTAAATTCTGTTTAGGATAGATTATTTTCCCTTGCATAATTTGTAATTTTGGATGGTGCAGGTTGTCAGGGGAAAGCTTGTGCCTTAGGTTAAGATATTCCCATCTGGAGAGTTTTTGCTTTTGTTTATTTGAGGCACTCTGGTAGTACCACTGGCCTGATACCATTTTTTATATTAATCTCTCAGCTGCATGGTTTTAGGCTCATGGAAGTAACCATACATTTGAAACTAAAACTAGTGTGAGTAGACGTCCATAGTTGGAACTCTTAGGAGAGGCTAGTTTTTCCACTGACTTTAGGCTGAGGCTGACCTGTTTCCTTGTCATCTCCCTCTGCAAGTAAGTTGAATTTCTCTACCCACTTGACGCTACAAACTTTTGAGGTTGATGAAGTAATGCAGTGTTTCTGCTTGTACTCCATTCTCTGGCTAAAAGTTCTATGCCGTGTCCCTTATCAGCTTCACTCCTCCTATGTCCCCATAATGTACAAACCTCCTCCTTTACCATCCCCACCCAAGGGCAACCACAAAAAGCATCAGCTCAACCTTTCTGGTTTGTTCTGGGGAATCCTTCAGTTAATCAACCTCAGTTCTGACCTTAAAAGCATTTAAAACATTCTGTCTTGCTTATCTAGGTGTTTTGTAAAGTATGATTTTCAGGCAGTCTAGTCTGCCATGTTGCTGGAATAGAAACAGAACAGTCATTTACAAATATGTTCAGGCAAATAAAGATAAATAATGTGGATGAGGATACAAGGCCAAGCAGAAACAAAAACAAGGTTTCTTGATTTCTGTCTGGAGTTCTTTTGAAAATAGCCTTAAGATGAATATTCAAAAGACTTTTCAGCTATTTTCTATAATTAGAAAAGAAAAAACATATAAAATATGTTCTCTTAAATGAGTGGCCAAACTGGGACAAAGTGCATGAATCTCGACTCGTCATTTGATCTAACAACTAATCATGTGTCTTCTATTCAAATTCAGAGGTGTGAATAGTTCTTTATTCAGAGGTGAAGGGCAGGATGAGTATGAATGGCCTCTTCCTGAAATAGAGAATTAAAATAAAAAAGGGGTGTATTAGTCCATTTCTGTTGCTTATAACAAAATACCTGGAAGTGGGTATTGTGTAAGAAAACAAAATTTATTGCTTACAGTTTCAGAGGCTGGGAAATCCAAAGTGCAGGGAACACATCTGGCGAGGGTCTTGGTGGTGGTGACAGTGACCCAGGGGTCTCACATGGCAGAAAATGGTGGAGCAGAGAGAGACTAACATCTCATGTGCTCTTCTTTTAAAGCCTTTTTAAAGAACCACATCCCTGACTACCATTACTAAATCATTCATTATGGCATGGTCCTACAATCTAATCAGCTCTTCAAGGCCCCACCTTTCAATTACCATAATAGGATTACCCACCCTCTTAACACTGTCACAGTGGGGACCAAACCTCCAGTGCATTATTTTGGGGGACACAATTCAATCCGTAATAAAGAGGGTGTATTTGAAATATGCAAGAGAGAATTTTTAGACAAATTAAGAGAAAATTGTACCATTTTACAAAGGGGACAGTAAACATGTCAAACAATAAATGTTTATTAAACACCTACTAAGTCAAAAGCGTATAAGCACTGCTTTCATATTTAGCTGACTTCTGAGATGCCTCATTTTATTTTTCTTTGATTGCCTTTTGGGTTGAGTACTTCCTGAAGTCTCATCAGTAACCTCTTCCTCCAGTAAAAATTCTAAGATCTTCTGGATATATACTACCTTAACCTAATTCCCAGCATGTTAGTTTTTATTAGATTTTATCCCAATGGCTGAAACCTCTTGGCATCTCACTTTCCATTTTGTAATCCACTGATCACAGAGGGTACCCAGCTCTTCTCTCCAGTTAAGATCTCCAGAGGACTGACTTCAAAGGAGGATCTGATTCCTTCAGGGATTTCCTATGCTTTAACTATTCTGTAATTATATTACAGTGCTTCTTTACATCCCATTGCATGTACAGTGTAGACTATGCTTCCAAAATGTAGCAATCATTTGTTTTAGTTATTTTTCCATTTACCACATTAAGATTAGCTGTGCAAAAAGTGGGATGCTTAGAAATACAATAAACTATGAAAAATGTTCATACCTATATTAATTTCTTTCAACGAAAGTGTTCATAACCTAAATTTATATACCCATTTGTATAATTCTAGTGTCCTAGTGAAAATTTTGTAAGTCAGTAGATTTAAAAATCTTTTTACGTTTTTATGTAATTTACATCTATATAATGATGTTATAAAAAGTTGAGAATCATGAAATCATTTATATTTCATGGGGAAGCTTTGATATATTTCTTTTTTTTTTTAAATTTATCAGTATACAGTGCAGTTGATTTTCGTGTCCCTTTATCAAATTTCTAGTAAAATTGAAAGTAAAAGGAAATCACTATTTTCCCTAGATGGTTTAAGGACTGCATCAGGGAAACTATGAAGAATCTCTTAGGTATCAGAGACCTATGATTCTCTCATACACATTTCTGGTGAAATGTCATGTAAAATATTCTCACCTCCCTGTTATTTCAAAAGTGGTGGATAGGAAAGGTGCAATACTAGACTTCCATGTACGCTGATACTTACTTTCTGAAATGACAGGGAAATAGCACCATAAGCATTGCCTTTTTTCTCTTTTCTTTCTCCTTTTTCAAAAATGTCCTGAATAATGTGAATGTGTTTGTGAAAACTGTAAAGACTACAATGATAAAGAATTTGCATTCCATTTAGAAATGGTGTGATGATTTTATTTTCTTCTTTCTTTGTAAAACATAGGAAAACATGTTCTTTATCCTTCTGTCTATCCATTCATAGTTCAGTCATCCTTCCCTCCATCTATTTTTCCATTGATCCTCCAATCCTTTCTATTGGTATATCTCATTTTATATCATCAGACAGACTCACTATCCTGGCTATATTTCTTAATAATCTCTAGTCCCACAAATCCTATAGATTTTAAGTGTGGATTGATTATGTTTTCTATAGAAGAACATTCTTCTTTAAGTTTCCTAGACTATAAGTAACTATAAGTTTCGTGGTGCCTTATCACCAATACTTTTAGTATGATATGTCTCATTTAAAAACATGTTCAATTTGTACCAAATGGAAGAATTTCTTGAGTTACGTAGCTAAAATCTACTTTCATTTCACTTTGAGCTCCAAAAAAGAAATCTATGCCTTTGCATCCAATGATCAGCAACATTTTTCATTGGCTTTCTAGGACTTATACGGATAACCTCTCCTTGGGCAAGGACTCTTTCTGTCATATTCTGATAAGGATAGATTTCACATCAGCATAAGCTGAACATTCTTCACAGCCTACTGGAATTCTGATCAACTGTCTGAACAGAAATTGTCAAGGGTTCTACTATCAACTCTTCTCATTAGAGATCATGTCAAGCATTACTTCTAAAGAAGTGATACAGTGGAAATTTAACTCATCCAAATATTGTGGGGGAAAAGTTGTCAGGTCTGGGAGGGTTACCTATAGCTAGCAGAAGCACATGAGTAAAAATATAGACAGTCTCCAATATCAAGCAGATATATTTTTCCCATTGTCTGTAGATGCTATCACCAACTTAATCAATATTCTGATGATGTAATACAACTGACACAAATAGCATGCCAAGTTGTGAATATTATACTAAACACTTTGTGCGTACTTTAATAATATATTTTTGATTTTCTAGAAATTAAATATATTAGCTCCAAGAAGGAGAAATTTTCTGGCCAATGTAATGTGAGGCAGTTAATAATAGTGAATATGCCAATGAATAAGGTGATTGATATGACCCTGTGCTTGTGCTAAGGTGGTCATTACCACTGTCCTATATGATGTGCCAAGATAGTAAAGAAAGTTTATGTGAATTTCATATTACTTGTTTTCAGTATTTTTTGTATCAAAAAATTTTATTTTTGAGCTAAAGTATTTTATTTTGAGTTAAGGTATTTTTTTTTCTTTTTGTCTTTTTTACTGACCGGTAACGGGATCGCAACCCTCGGTGTCACGCCCGTACTGGGGACCGGCAACGGGATCACAACCCTCGGTGTTGCGCCCACACCACGCTCAGCCAGTGAGCGGGAACCGGTCTCCACATGGGATCCGAACCCTCGGCGGGAGCGCCGCTGCACTCCCAAGCGACGCACTCTCCAGTGCGCCACTGGGCTGGCCCGAGTTAAGGTATTTTTAACACTGTGGTTACATGTGGAAACAAGTCATCTACAGAACACATAGTGTGAATCTGCAAAAAAGAACAGTGTAATCCTTGTTCTTAAAATTAAGTACAATGTGAGTTGTTCTTAGGATGGCCGTTCATGGTTTCACAGTCAAGGTTTCTTGAAATCAGTAACTTCTTAGGATTGATTGGGGGAGTTGTTTTGAGAGGTTTCTCTATTTGTAAGGTAGACTTTCATTCCTTTGTAGTTATCAAATGAAGACAGACTGTAAACAATCTTCACAGCCCACACTCTAACTGTTCTCCAGTCACTCATATTTATAGTCTTTACATGTCACCCCGGGATACTGGTGTGCTGGTTACGTTACCTATTGGGAAATGTTAAGTGCTCCTAAGAGGAAACTCACCTAGTCTAAGTCCTGAGGAATAAAAACTGCAACTTTTAGGGATAATCAACTGTTTTTGCAAAGACTTTGAGAGGCTTATTAGTATTCTTGGTATTTGATATGAAAGGACAAAAATTCCTAGGTTATTCATATTACATATTTACATGATAAATATTAATGATAGGTGTATTAATTACGTCCATAACTATTGACCTTTTCTTTTTTCTTTTTTCTTTTTTTTTTTTTTTTTGCATTTGCTTTATTCCTACAGATATATCTTAATGATATTCTTTTATTTTTCTTTCTTTCTGTGACTTTTATTTTTGGTGCTCTGCAGTGGTTTGGTAGGGGTGGGGGACTCTATGAAAAAAAGGATTAAAAAATATATATCCAGTTGTAATTCAGAATTCTGAAGAATCTTTTGAAAGTAATAACCTATAGGACATAATTGACATTCAGAAACCAAAATCTGATCTACCCTAGCAATGAAATTATACTACTCTGAAAGGACTGCTATAATAAATCCACCTAAGAGTGTTAAAAATGCAGCCATAAAAATGGCCAAGAAAATATTAATGTACTAACATTACATGTTTTATGCTACTTTCTTACAACCTCAAGATACACAACTAGTAAAATGTATCCCTAAGCTAGATACCTAAATGAGTTGGCATGCTGTGTAAAATTAGTGCATACAGGACAATTAAATTTTGGAAGTTTCAAATGCAAAACTTCAGTGCTTACCTTCCATGAGTTACCAGTAACTGGTGTCATTCTTTGTGAGTGTGTGTGTGTGTGTGTGTGTGTGTGTGTGTGTGTGGTGTGTATGTGGGGGGTTGTTGCCATTCTTTTTTGAGAGGGAGGGGCAGAAGAGCCATCTCTTTGAGTTTTTAAAATATCTGTTTCTCTTGGTTCTTTCCCTTCTTCTCTGATCAGTCTTGCTCAGATTCCTTCCCTGATTTGTTGCTGCTGTTGTTATTGGTTTTTTTTTTTGGGGGGGGGTCTTTCATTTGCTGGTATCTACTAGGGTCTTTATCCTTATTCTCTTCCTTTTCCAACCAATGTACTTCCTAGGAAATATTACTCTCTCCTTTCCTGTCCTGTCTGCAACTTGCCAAATACAATATGCTCATCTTTACGGACAAGATTTCCCTTTGTTTTTGCTTTTCTTTAGTGTTGTGCCTTAATACACACTGTTCCCTCTGCCTGGAATAAACTCCTTCTTGCATTCCTGACCCTCTTATCTGTGAGGAGAATACCCATCATCACTCAGCTCAAGTGCCACCTCCTCCATGAGATACTCTGTTTCTGTGATTCCCCCTCTGGTCATTCTACAACTCAGTTGTACTGTGTATCATATTGTATTATAACTATTGGTTTATTTGTGTGCCCTCATGATGATTTTGAGGACTCCCATGACATGAAATCTGTATTGATATTTCTGTCCTTACTCTCTTACACAGTTTTTGAAACTCTATTGGCAACCAATCCATATACGTTGAATGGATTAGTGATAAAAGTCCTGCTATCCCTCAGAGAGAGGGTGTGTAAGAAGAATTGCTTACAGCACTGCTTAAAAATATTCGTATTTGTGTGGACTTAAGAACTACTAATTCAATATGAACTTGACTCAGTAATAAGAACTTTACAGTAATGATAATATATAGTAACATAAACGTTAAGCCTGGGCGATATTGAATTCACTTATTCTTTTGCATACTTATTGCATCTGGTCCCAACACTGAGATTAAAAACAAAACAAAACCAAAAATACTAAGATATGTCTGCTCAACTATCAAAGGGTTAAAAAAAATCATGCCTTTGGGTTCAAGATTTCTTTTACTGTACTTTTTATTCTTTATTTACTTCATTTAAATTCAAATTGAAAATTTTACTCAATACCATAATTAACTTATTTTAACCACATTTTAACAGAATGAGATGTCTAAAAAATTATTTATTATTATTGTTATTATTTTTATATTCTAAGATGTTGCAGAGCAGTTGGGGTAGAGGAGGACAGAAAAAGGGGAGAGGGATAGGGTGGGAGGAAGGAAGGGGGAGGGGGCGTGAGAATGAGATTTTTTTGCAAGCAGGTTTTACTTCCCAGATCAAGAATATTTTGTTCTTTAGAATATATACTTGCATTATATGTGTACACATACCAGATGAATTTTTCTTCTAGTTTTATAATTAAACACTCCTGCTAAATTTTGATGCAGAGGTTGAGTCAGGAAGGTGTTTAAATCAAAAACTTAAAAAGAGACTTAGTAAAGCAGAACTGACCAAAGGTGGAGTTGTATTAAATTTTTTTACAATCATAATATGGATTGCGATTTAGCATAGTGGATACCAACTGCAATGTGAACAGAAATAGCTCTCCGGAGCAAGTGCCTGCTCGGCCTCCAGGCGTGAGTCCTCGAGTGAAGCGAGCAAAGTTTACCTTCTGCGTCCGGGCGGGCTCTAAGGTTGGAGGGGAGGTTTTCGGGGGCCCGCGCGCAGTACGCCTCTCGGGTCTGGACGCCTCCTCCGCACAGGGCCGTGTGGTTGCCGCGCCTCCTGTCCTGCTGGCTGAGCAGCGGGTCCACGCGGCACTCGGTCCACTCCGTCGTCCTCCAGCCGTACCTAAAGAAAGGAAACAGTGGCAATCAAACTGCTCTCCACTCCTTTCATTTTTTTTCTTAGAAAATTAATCTAAAAGACATTTTCCTCTAGGGTCCATCGTGGACCACACATGTGGGGCAGATTCAGTTTCAATCCCTTCTCCTTAAGCCTCATTAGCGCTCCGTTTAAAGAGGGGTTAAATTTAGTGTGTCCTTGTTATAATTGCAACTACTGGAAGTTCCTTATAAATATTTTATGACGAGAAAGCATAATGCCGAAAACATGAAATTTTATGTTCAATTAAGCTGAACCCAGGCTTGCCCTTTCTTGATGCTTATAAAAAAGGAAGCTTGAATCCGAGTGATGATGAAACCAAATACTTGTTTTGCCTTTAATAAAATGAATGAAAAATGCTTCTTCATACTGGAGCAAAATTATAATTTTATGTTAGGATATTTAAAAAATATAACAGAACAATTCATAGTTTTCTCTTTATTGCCAAGAATAAGAATTTTTTTTTTTTTTTTTTACTGTAGCATGGAGCATCCCTGATGAGTACTGATGAATGATGACGAGCTGATGTTTCAAGCCAGTGGAGCACAGGAAAGATGATCTCTGATTCTCAATTAAAGCTTCAATCAAGATTATGTTGTGAAAGAAATGTTGAGGGGTTGTCAGGCCAAGTGCTTGAATGAACCACTTCCTGATGCCATCGAAGATAGAAAGTGATGGCAGTTTTCTACCTCAAGGAAAATGGATATTCTAAAAGCACAAAGGAAATGGCTCATGTAGCACTCTGTGTCACTTTAACCAACATGCTTCCTTAGTAATCAGATTAACAGCCAACCTGGGTATAAATGGATGTGCTAATGTTATCTCAACTAGACAAAAAGGTTAAGCAGGCCCTCAGATGTCTGATTTAGATGCTTCTCTCTGCCAGTGGGAAAGCTTGTGACAGTCAGGCTGAACTTCATGATGTTTTTCATTTATATAAGTGAAGATTCATGTCTTTACAGAGTTCTAGGTTCTGGGTCATCAAGAAAAAACTGTCTGGACATCTTTTTATAAAGAAAGTGCAGCACTCAGGTCAAGTCTATAAACATAGATAATTGATGCCTGGTTGGGGGCGGGAAAGGAAATAAACCCAATGAAGTCATTCGTTAGGGGAGATAAAATGAACATTTTAATTTTTTATAGAATGGAGTTCGAATTTAGGTCATCCCAAGAAGTCCTGTTAGAGAAAGACTTTCAATAATGCAAATTGGTTACACATTCCAAGAAAAATGCTACCTCCAAAAAAGGGGGAGAAGAAAGAGACTCAAGGACATATATTTATTTTGCTAATGGTGTTTGAATACCTGACAGGACAAAAAATAAAACACCTAGCTTGAGACAAAAATACAAGAAACTCATAGAAGAAAAAACACTCTGGAAATCCCAGCAAATTTCTTGAGCCTATTGTGCATAGAGGAAGCACGAAAGTCACTGAGACAGGTAGGGATGTTAGGAAGGAAACTCTCTGTGGAATTTTTAGTCATTTGTTATGCTGGAGAATAATACATGATTCCAAAGTGCTGCAGAATTGAAGATCTTGTACAAATCATCACTATTTCGTCATTATTATGGTTATTATTGGTAGTAATAATGTTGGTAGTATTAATTTGGCTCCTCAGTGATTCATGAAGGTAGAGCTATTCTTTAAATATTTAGAATATTCTAGAGAAGCTCTCAGTGAAGTTTGTGCATCTTTATTTAGAAACTAAGATTGTCTAAATTACTTTATAAATATTCTGTATTCAGACTAAGATGAAATATTGTTATTGCCAAGATAATTCACAGTAATGTCTTGAAAATTATATTTTGTTAAGAATAAAAAGAATACTATTATACTGCTAAATATTTCAAAACTAGTTTTATTTCATCTGGATTCAATAAATGTTTATTGGGCACTTACTGTGCGCCAGGCCTTGTGATATAAAACAAACAATAATAATCAAGATTAATAAGCACAATCCTTGTCCTCAAGAAGCTTAATGTCTAATTTTAATGTAGTGTTTTACTTTATTGATTAGAATTTGTTATATACAGTACTGAATTTTAACAGGCGGCAGGAACCTATGTTTGGAAAGTTGACTTCACCTTATAGAATGGGGGTTGACAAACTGTGGCCCAAGGACCAAATGAACCTGTCACCTGTTTTCGTAAATCAAGTTTTATTGGAACAAATCCACACTCATTTTTTTACATATTGTCTATAGCTCCATGGCAGTGTTCAGTCATCGCAACAGAGACATATGTGGCCTATAAAGCCTAATCTATATACTGTCTGCCCTTTTACAGAAAAGTTTTGCCAATCCCTATTATAGAAAATACATAAACACAGAACTGCTGTTTTAAAAAAATCTAGCTTTCATGGAGATTTGGAAATACGGCTTGTTAAAGACACTTGTATGTTTTTAAAGAATAGTATTTGTAAAGAGATATTTTATTTTTTCACTTAGAATGTGTAAAATTCACCATTTCTCAACCTACTCTTCAGTGAAATCAAACAACTGAACAAACATGCAATTTGGGCAGACGCTGAACCCTTTGTATTTACTCACGTGGCACAGGGGGCAGCTCCATCTCCTTGAGACACACAGGGTTCTTTGTCCTCAAGTTCTGGACAGTCCTTTTCACTGCCAATAGGAAACTGCCTGATGGTCCGTGTCCTCACACGAGTGCCTGTAGGGGATTTCACATCGTGGCAAGTTTTTGAGCATGCGCTCCATTCTGCCCATTCGGACACCTGGCACTCTTTGGTAATCACACAAGACTGGAAGGTCATTGGCAGCTTCTCTTGCTGGCAAAAGCTGCAAAAGAGCATTGATATTCTCATCAGATTCACAGGCAGTTATGAACTTTGTCTTTTACATTCCAGAGTGCAATCAGCTTGGGCATTTTTATTTCCACTTGGAGGTGTGATTCCAATTTCACTGAAAATATATCAGCATTTATGATGTGTAAAAGCAGTTAGACTCAAAGCTAACCTCTGCATTTCCACCTATTTGTAAGAGTTGTTAAACCACTGATAGGAAAGAGAAAATAAGGGGGATTAAGCAAAATTAGCTGAAGCTAAATTTACCATATTGTTCACTTTACTCATTCCAGATTTGTTTTAATTTAGAAAATGAGAAACCGAGAACTGTTAACATATGCTATTTTCCATTCTGTTTAGTGATTTAAATAAATATGCCTGGATAACTTAATAAATATTGTTTTGAATAGAAAAATTAATTGAATATGTGCTGTAACATTTTTTAATATCCCTTGCAACTTTAGCTGTGACTTACAATTATAATGTATGCCTATTCAAATACATCAACTTTTCCATTTGTACTTTAATACACAGTATACATATGGGTATCCTAATTAAACACATCATAAGGATTAGAAATATACATTTATTTGCCTATATACTATAAAGACATCCTCTGAAAATATCTCTAATATATATATTGTCAGTAAAGTATTTATGTTCAAACTTTATCAACTCCTACTTGAATTAGAGGGATGTTGAATTCTCAATTTTAATGTCTGCATATGAAAATTAAGATGATGTTATGGATGTCAATGATTAAAGGCACATGAACTTTGAGGAATTTTCCTGAAACTGGATGGACTTGTGTTGATTCTTAGTTGAACTCTTGTCCATTCTCAGTAATGAATAATGCACATTTACATGACAGGCAGCCTCTCACCATGAAGAGATATCTGGTCCAATGGGAGAATGCACTGATAAATTCTGCTCCATCATTTAGCTGCTACATTTAACTGTGGTAATCAACCATGGAGAGAGGTAGGTCCACTTTAATATAACAACTCACATTCAATCTTCTTAATCTTATTGGCACATGTATGAAAATTACATTCCTAGGAGATGATTAGAGCTCAAAGCACCTCAGTCAATTTGAGTTGATAGTTCTGGGGAGAAGCTCATCTGAGAGTGATGGCAAAAGGTTCTGAGTCAGCTCTGTTTTCTCTATATCAATGAAGACCAAAATCCCATTTTATTCAAATGTCATGATGTCATGTATTAAGTACAAATGATGCATTAGGTACAACAGTAAATGTGGAGCAAACCTTTCTCTGTGATGATCAAGATTTCACTCTTTCAGTTATGAGTTTATCCATGGAAATCAAGCAAAATAATGACCAAATGATTCCCCATATACCTCCTCTCTTCAAATTCTACATATTTCATTTCCTTTAGATAAATTTCTTATTCTTCCTGAGATTATTTTCATATATTATTTTCATATATGCACATATTATCCTCTAATATTTAATAAGTTCATATTTTGTGTGCAGGCAAACGATTAACAATCCCTTTTTACTATTTGTAGAGAATGTGACCATTAGTTAACTGCCCCAGTCACAATTATCCTGGTAATCTGATTAAAGTTGGAATGTCAATTATGTTACTAGGTCATATTATTTATGACAAAATGATCCCTTTGGATAAATTACACCAGCACTGAGGAAACTATAAATACCTGGTGGACAGCCACATCTTTGGGCTTCCCTGCATGTGACAACTCTTGTCTCTTGTGATGACCTTGGGGGTTATGACTATGGTATCACTTCAAGAGATATTGGCTCCTGTAAGGCATGAAGCTTTTAAGCCAGGGCAGCTCCTGGACCTACCTGATGTGGAACTCATCTTCTTGTACCTGACACATACTGCATACATTTCTAGGGGAATTCCCACCAAATAAGGAATGTCTGATACTACAATGATGACAAGTTCTAGTTCATAGTCTATATTCTTCTAAGCAGACTGACACCAAGTGTGGCTCATAAAGTCTTGCGAATCTTGTGAATTTGAATGTTTGATAGAGCATGTTTGAAACTTAACTCCTATTACCTCATTTAATACTCCCGATAATCCCTTTATTTGGGTATCACTACTTTATTAGGTAAGCAGTCTCCCACAGTTTAGGGAACTCTTTTAAGATCATACAAGCATAGCTAGTAAGTAGTGGACTAGAATGTGAACTTAGATTTTCTAAAAGCACAGCCCATTTTCTTAACCATTCTGCCTTACTTCTCACAATTTACACTGGCTGTTAATCTTAGTTTGTTAGAGCAACTGTTTTGGCCAATGCCCAAGTTAGTGACACATTGTGAATCAACTAGTATTACTATTTTGCAGACCCAGGCTTTGTACCATCTATGCAATTTGCAAATGTGCTGCTTGTCTTAAGGAAGACTCAGTAAGTAATTATGGAAAAGCCAAAACAAATACTTTTTCCTAATAAATGTTAGTTTTCAACACATCCTACATATGAGAAATCATCAGCATAAACACAAGAACAATATTAAATTATATGATTATGTAGTTTTTTATATATGTGGCATATATAACGTGTATATATGTATGTATAAATATATATGTAGTTTACTTTTTTGATAATTTTTCACTACTCCAAACCTTTAAACAAACATGTATTAAGTAACTCAACTTAATATTGGGCTTCAGAAATACAAAGACAAGATTACGGTAATTAAGTTGGAAGCATATAATTCTGCTATGCGGGGCACAGAAAGTTACATGAAGTACTGGATTACTGTGGTGAATTTTAAACTACATATTAGAATTTGTCAGGCTGACATGAGGTAATTATGGAGATATGAGATAAAATGGCTTTTTTGTTGTTTGTTTATTTGTTCGTGGATGGAAAAAAATAGATTTTCTTTGGCCTCAATATAGGGAGTTTGTGATAAGCAGTGGAAATGAGAATGGAAATTGAAGGCCTAGGTGAGATCCCAGTTAGGTAAGGAGGTCCAGAATAAGACCTCCTGCGGGTGAGAGTGGCATTTAAAGATTTGGAGCAAAAGAAGATACTTGTATTTTACGTAGATTCTGATGGTGAGGTGGGAGAATAGATTGTTAGTTTACAAGACTGAAGACAGAGAGACTCTCATGATGATAACATTAATATTTATAATAAACATATATTAAGTGCTTACTGTGTGCTAGACACTACTCTCATCTATACATGTATAAACCGTATGAAATTAATTAACCCTCAGAACAAACATACAAAGTAGGTCTTATTGTTAGTTCAACTTTACAGATTAGGAAGCTGGGCACAGGAAGGTTAAGAAGTTTTCCCAAGGTCTTGCTACATAAGCAGTCCAGCTGTGTGAGGTATGATGATGAACACAGGGTTTTCTATCATTCAGTGTCCATAATAAACCACGTACTGTGTTGACTTTTTGCTAGAATACCTCATGTAATCCTCAAAACTACCTTGTCAGTCAGAGATCCTGCCTATCTATCTACCTTTTTAATTTTTAATAGTTCCTTCCAGGCATTCTCTAAATGCATTGTTTTTTAAGAAAACACGTTATAATTTATTAAACCTTTCTTTAATGTCATAATCTTGTTTTTTTTTTTTTATATACAGATGTCTTTTTTCCCCCCCCAGCTTTATGGAGGTGTGATTTGTTTTTACATGCAAGGAAATGTAATCTAAATGTCTCCTCCAAATCATACAGCTAGAAAGTGGCAGGACTGGGATTCAAACTAGGTCTTTCTGTTTATGAGTTTTATGAGTGTGTCAACAAAGGCAATGAGAGTAGAAACTAAAAGCAGTTATAAACTACAAAAAAAGAGAAGTTAGAAACTATAAAACCTGGAGGATAGTTGAAGGAGTTAAAGGAGAGGAAGGAGTCATTAAATAATTGAAAAGTTTCCACCTCTGACAATCTGGTAAGCAGCATTACAATTCTCTGAAACTGAGGACACAGAATGAGAGCAAATTTTTGGCAGTTCATAAATGAGTTCAGTATTAATATCTTGATTGGATATGGGTATACACAGGACATATCCAGTAGGCAGAAATGACCAGTAGGCAGATCCAGAGTTAAGGGCCAGGGTTTAGTTGAAAGCTCTGAATGGCATATATACTTTCATAAATCAAAAATAATATCCGAGCTCGAAGCCAAGGCCACAGGACCTTGATGGGAGCACGAGCAATGTGATGTGCATTAATTTCATCTGGTGATTATTAGTGAGACTAAATTTGGTCATCTCTGGTTACTAAATTGTTTAGCTGCCAAAATAATTCAAGAAAGCAATCCCATTTACAATAGCTACCAAAAAACCACAAAATACCTAGGAATAAATTTAACCCAGGAGATCAAAGATCTCTATAATGCAAACTACAAAACACAGATAAAAGACATTAAAGAGGACACAAAAATTGGAAGGACACTCCATGCTCATGGATTGGTAGAATTAATGTTGTGAAAATGTCCATACTATTAAAGCAATCTACAGGTTTAACACAATCCCTATCAAAATACCAATGACAATCTTCACAGAAATAGAAAAAACAATCTTAACATTCATGTGGAACAACAAAAGATCTCAAATAGCCAGAGCAATCCTGAGCAAAAAGAGTAAAGTGGGAAGTATTACACTACCTGACTTCAAAATATACTACAAAGCTATAGTAACCAAAAGATTATGGTGCTGGTATAAAAACAGACACTCAAACCAATGAAACAAAATAGAAAACCCAGAAATAAACCCACATACTTAAAGCCAACTGATCTTTGACAAAGGCACTAAAAACATATATGGAGAAAGGACAGCCTCTTCAATAAATGGTGCTAGGAAAAGTGGGGTTCCAAGTGTAGGAGAATGAATCTAGACCCATTACTCTCACCATAAACAAAAATCAACTCTTACTGGGTTCAAAACTTAAATGTAAGACCTGAAACTACAAAACTTCTAGAAGAAAACACAAGAGAAATGTTCCAGGACATAGGACTAGGCAAAGATTTTATGAATAAGATCTCAAAGGCACAGGCAACAAAAGCAAAAATAAGCAAATAGGATTTTGTCAAACTATAAAGCTTCTGCACAGCAAAGGAAACAATCAACAGAGCAAAGAGACAACTTACAGAATGGGAGAAAATATTTGTAAACTATGCATCCAACAAGGGGCTAATATCCAGAATATATAAGAAACTCAAACAACTCAATCATAAAAAAACAAATAACCCAATTTAAAAATGGGCAAGGGAGCTGAATAGACATTTTTCAAAAGAAGACATACAAATGGCCAAAAGGTATATGAAAAAATGCTCAATGATATTAATCATTAGGGAAATGCAAATCAAAACCACATTGAGATATTAAAACCACACTGAGATATCACCTCACCCCAGTTAGACTGACTATTATGAAAAAGACAGAAAATAAATGCTGATGAGGATATGGAGAAAGGGGATCCCTTATTGTTGGTGGGACTGTAAATTAGTACAGCCATTATGGAAAACAGTGTGGAGATTTCTCAAACAACTACAGGTGGAAAAACCATATGACCCAGCAATCCCACTACTGAGCATATACCTAAAGGAATGGAAATCATCATGTCGAAGGGATATCTGTACTCCCATGTTTATCACATTTCTATTCACAATAGCGAAGATGTGGAACCCACCTAAATGTTCATCAACAGATGATTAGAAGAAGAAAATGTGCTACATATTCACAATAGAATACCACTCTGCCATAAAAAAGAATGAAATTCTGCCATTCGCAGCAACATGGATGACCTTGGAGAAAACTATGTTAAGTGAAATAAGCCAGTCACAGAAAGAAAATACTTTATGTTCTCACTCATATGTGGGTACTACAAAAGAGACCAAAACAAAAACAAATAAATAATAATTATTATAAATTGAACTCTTAAAAGGAGAGAGAACAACCGTGGTTATTAGAGGCAAGAAAGGGGAAGGGGAGGGGGATAGTGAGAGTCTGGTTACACAAAATTACAAGTATAGAGAAAAAATAAGCCCTATGGCTGTACAGTTGACCCAAGAATCCGTAATTAGCAATGATTTACTACATGTTACCAAATGACTAGGAGAAGAGATCAAATGCACACATTAAAAATAAATGATTAAGTTTTATGATGATGAAAATGCTAATGTCCCTGAATAGATCACACCTTGTAAAAGGTATTGAAATATAACTCTGTACCTCATAAATATGTACAATTAATATGTTTCAATAAAAAATTAAAAAAAATAAATGCTAAGCTGTGCTGCTCCTCTTCAGAACACATTTCTCAAAGTGACCAGACTACGTGTTTCCCCAGTTGCAATCATCATATTGGCTCAATAAATCCTTACTGTATGTAAAAAAAAAAAAAAAAAGTTCAGTTGCCATCCTCTTTAATTCTTGCTTTATTCTGGCCATTCAAAAAGTTGACTATAGAGCTTAGGGGAATGGGACATTTTAGTTCATTATGGCTTTCATGAAAATATGCATGTATTACTCTGTTTTGTGTTGCTATACCAGAATACCTGAGCCTGAGTAATTTGTAAAGAACAGAAGTTTATTTGGCTTACGATTCTGGGACAGTTGCATCTGGCACGGGCCTCAGGCTGCTTCTACTCATGGTGGAAAGTGGCAGGCAGCCGGTGGGTACAAACAGATCACATGGCGAGAGGAAGCAAGAGAGAGAGGGGAGGTGCCAGGGTCTTTTAAACAATCAGCTCTCACGAGAACAAACAGAGTGAGAACTCACTCACTACCCCCAACCCCAGGGAGAGCATGAATCCATTCATGAGGGATCTGCCCCCATGACTCAAAGAGCTCCCAACACTGCCACATTGGGGATCAGATTTCCACATGAGTTCTGGGAGGACAATACCCCCAAACTCCATCAGTGCCCCAGTGGAAAGTCAAAGGTATGGGTGAGCTGTGCTACTGCAAGGGCAGCCTGGCAGATGATGTGACAGTCACTGCAACAGCTTCCTTTTCATTACGTGGCATGCTCAGGATAGCCCAGATGGCTAAGACTGAAGAGAATAAAGGCTTAGCTTTGAGACAGAAGCAGATGCAGCTTAGTAACACCTTGCATCGGATAAGGAGAAATCAGATAAATATTTTAAAAAATGAAGAAATGGAGAGCAAAGTTTAATATTTGTGTTTAACGACTTCCTCAAGAGATGACAGAGCAAAGCCACACCTGAGAGTTACTTTTTAACTATGATTATCCAATATATTAAACATTTTTTTCAGGCCAAGGTTAAAACTGATAAACTGCAAATTTCATTTTATTTCTTTTTTGCTTGGTTTGGTTTTAAATTTTTATTGAAACATATTGATCATACATATTCATGGTTTACAGAGTTATATTTCAATATATGTATACAGTGTGTGATGATTTATTCAGGGTAATCAGCATATTCATCACTATTTTATTTCATTATAGTCCACAGAAATAGATTGTGATTTCAAATCTTTTTTCCTAAAACTATTTCTGTAGTCCATTTAATAGTCCTAGCACCTGTGAAAATACACCTTCTTTCTTATGGTTGCCTATTTAATCTCCCCAAATACCACCATCATTCTTCAGCTTCTTAAGCAGAAATTTCCCTCATACTCATTTTCTCAAACTTTTCCATCTGGCCATCGAGGCCCTCTCTAATCTGTCACTACCTCCATTGCCCTCTCAGGTTGTCACTTAGCCCAGATGAAGCTCCTCCTGCTTCCCCAGTAGCCTGTAATTCTGCCTTCTCTCCTCACTGTCTCCAGAGAAAAGTAGTTGAGTTCTTCCTAGCCACTTTTGACTACATTACTTGCCATTTGAAGTTTCATCTCCTACCTCCCATCTTTTTGGCATCTCTGAAGCAAACTCTCTTAGGATCTTGGTGATATGGATAACCTTTTAAAAAGTCTCTAAATGTGACCTGAATCAGCTTCCCCCAAGCAGCACCATGTAATCATTTTCCTTCTCATGGGAAGCAGATGAAATTAGTAGATGACGAACAAGTTGTCATAAAGTATTGGCAAGAAATATATGTCTCTTAGAAATAGATAGGCTGCATATTGTCATTGAAGGGGCAAAAAACTGTCACCTGTAAATTAACTTGAAACCTGTTTGCTTAGAACTGATTTGTCTGACTTCCCTCTCTCTCCCTCTCTCTCTATATATATTTATATATATGTGTATGTATATTTGTGTGTGTATATATACACACATATATAAATATGGAATATATATGTATATAAATATATAAATATGAAATATATAAATATGTGTAAAAAATGGAATTAAAAGATAAAAATATAAACTTTATTTCTCAACATAAACTCTAGAAAAGAGTTCTTTTGTTATTTTTATTTTTTTATAAATAAAAAATTTGTTTTACTTTTGTTTGTTACTAACTCAAGAGAAGTGGTGTCCCTTTCAAAATTTGTAAGATTAGGGAAAAAAAAGTCAGAAATAGCCAAATCAGGACTGTAAGGTGGATGATGCCTACTGATTTCCCCAAGAAACTCTTGCAAAATTGCCTTTGTTTGATAAGAGAAATGAATAAGAGCATCAGTGTGGTGGAGAAGAACTCTCTGGTGAAGGTTTCCCAGCAGTTTTTCTGCTATAGCTTTGTCTAACTTTCTCCAAATCCTTGCATAATAATCAGATGTTATCGTTCTTTGGCCCTCCAGAAAGTCAACAAGCAAAATGCTCTCAGCATCCAAAAAAACTGTTGCCATAACTTTTGCTCTTGACCAGTCTGCTTTTGCTTTGACCGGGCCGCTTCTACCTTTTGGTAGCCATTGCTTTGGTTTTGCTTGGTCTTCAGGAACATACTGGTAAAGACATGTTTGATCTCCTATTAAAATTCTTTGAAATCTTCAGGATCTTGATCTCACTTGTTTAAAATTTCCATAGAAAGCTCCGTTCTTGTCTGCAGTTGATCTGGGTGCAACCATTTTGGCATCCAAGGGGCAAAAAGTTTGCTCACTGTAACTTTCCAGTCAGAATTGTGTAAGCTGAACCAATTGAGATGTCTGTGATATTGGCTATTGTTTCTGCTGTTAATGATAGGTCCGCTTCAATTACAGCACAAACAAGATGTCAGTTAATGTTTTCCTCGCAAATTGATTTGGATGGTCTGCTGTGGGATTCATGTTCAGGACTGTCTCGCCGTTTTTTAGAACGAGTTATCTATTTGTAAACTGCTATTTCTTTGGGGCATTAACTCCATAAACTTTTTGTAAAGTACCAGTGATTTCACAATTCTCCCAACCCAAGCTACACCATAAATTTGATATTTGTTTTTGTTTCAATTTTAACAGAAATCACATTGCTCTGATAGGCGCTCTTTTAAAATTGATGCTTTACCCTTTTAGTGTCTCAAACTAGATCCTGTTCAGAAATTTTATAACAAGTTAGTACAAGTTTATTTTGGTGAAAAGAATTTTGCAATCCATGCACTGTGTTTTTCTATTACACATTTTCCACAAACTTTTTGAAGACTCCTCACAATGTACACACACACACACACATGTACACACAAAAACTTGATGCTACTTCAAAAATATCTGTGGGAAAAGTAGAAATGAAAGATAATATGAATCATTCTATGAACTTTTTGAAGTACCCTTGTTATACAGATACAGATAAATGAAAAAAAGCTTTCTACATTTTTGTCCCTAATAAGTCAAAAAAGAAAAAGAAAAAGAAAAAAAAAGGAAAGGAAAGAAGTTAAGGTTGGACTTTGCATGTCAGCATAGGCCAACTGTTTTTAATCCAGGAAAAGTAATGAAAGTGATTACTATAATTTCTCCAATTTTGCTGAAGTCTAACATCTGCAGTCTGGGGCTCTGGAGGTGGAAATTGTTCCTGAAGGCTTGGTCGAATCTGAAGTTTTGCTACTCAAAGTTTGGGTTGTGGGCCAACACCACTGACATTGACTGGGAGCTTGTTAGACAGGCAGAATCTTAGACCCCCATTCTACACTACTGAATCAGAATCTGTACTTTAACATCCCCAGGTGATCCATATGCACAATGAAGTTTGAGAAACATTGGTCTGGAGCTTAAAACCCCCAATCACTCCAAAATCATAAGCCACCCAATATTTATAGTTGGCAAATGAATCTTTACCATTATAGCTCTACTCCTTATAAACAACAGAAACTGAGTAACTACACAACATGGGATTTATTTCCAGAGAGTAGGTAGTTTACCAAATAATTGGAGAAGCTATAAGCCAAGTTTCCAAAGCAACTTCTAGCCCTCAGAATCTCTCTGCCACTTCTCTGACCCATAAAGCTGCTTTCTGTGGCTACAGAAAGCTATGTTGCTTCTGCCATAAACAGCCTCACGCCTCTCCCTACTGATCTCAGATTAGAATTCAAGCTGAGCTCCAGCACATGTAATTGTTGGAATCTGGATCACTTCCAGACACCTGGCCGCAAGCAACTTTGGGAAATATCAGTTTTAGCTTTCTGCCTTTGCAGTACAGGAAGACCCGCTAGAGCAGTGTAGTCTATATGTGATCCATGGATGAGGGCAACTGTTTGTTAGGGGTGTACAATGAGCTAAGCACAGCAATTGAGAGTAAGTACTGACACGATTTTATAGTAATTTGAAGTTGCTGCAACATCCAAGTTCATGATCAGTGGACGCAACTTGATGAACAGGGTTATGGGCCAGTTTTGTTAATGCTGAATTCCCTGGTGAAAGGCATGGAGAAAGGCATATGGTGAAAGACATTGCTTGGTAGGACCATGTTATTGGATTAGGAGAAAATAAAACAAAAGCTGAAATAAAAACAACTGACCAAAAATCTGACCCTTTACCCCTGACAGCTTGAGAAGATCCACCGGTGGAGTTGGATGATTGATGAGCCAATCAATCTGTGGTATGCTCCCAAACCCAGCTTAATTCATAGGTTCATCATAAGGCTTATTATACTGTGATGAGCTCATATGACTTTTCAGAAATATAAATCATTTTGGCACTTAAGAATATATTATCCATAAATAAGGTCCAAAGCCATATGTCTTTTTTAGTCCCTGTAGAATTAGTCTATAATAAGCAGTTACAATACCCTTGTTGAATTAATGAGCATGTTTTCTTTCTGTAAAAATGCAAATGAATTTAATAACACTACCCAGGTTATAGGAGGATTTTCTATATACAAAACATTACCTGAAATCTTTTCATATTATTAACAAAGCTCCCAATATTTATAATGAGAACAAACACAATTACTGTGTTCAAAGTAGATTAAAATATTCATTTTGTTGTGTAAAGTAAAATAGATATGTAGGCTTGTATATTTTGCATGAAAGCATGGTCACAGATATAATTTGATTAGATAATTTGTCCCAAGAATAAAAAACGGTTGTTCTAATCCTGGGCATCAAAATATAAGGGTAATGGGACTTAAACCACATACGAAGCATTAGCGTAACTCTATTGATTATTGACTAATTGAGAAAAAAATGACATGCTTTTTGAGGTGGATGCTTTCTTCACATATACTAAGACAGCCAGCAGCCAATTGATAGTCATGTCTGTAATCCCATTGCTTATGCTTACATATAAACAGATTTGATTTTAAAATTATACTCATAGTTAGTACTAGGATATAATGCTAGTGGACACTATATATACTTTCCTACTAATCTACTGTCTGCTTTTTCAGTGCTAATGAATGGACTAGGAGGATTTCCCACTTTTTCTGAGTCCCCAATTTGTAGCAAGATAGAAAATAATGAATGCTGTGCTCATAGTCAAGAGACCCAAGACATTCCTAAATTGTCACTCCTGAATTATATGACCCTGAGTAGTAAGATCTATCAGTGATCACTCTGCTCCACAGCTTTTCTATGTAGTCAAATTACATTTTACTAAAAGACCAGTAAGGTCCCTTTCTTCAATCAAATAGCATAACGCTTAAATTTTCATAAGTTAACCAATCTAAATCCTGACTGGCTGTGTTTTCAGATTGAATCTTAAAAAGAAAGAATTCTCCCACCTTTAACTAGGTTCAAGTTGCATTCCTTTCTTTCCTAAACTGAAAATTAAATTTCCTATAATTTACCACACATTTATTGACTTAAATTAACAGTTTTACAAACTCTCTGAGTGAATTTTATTCTCTAAGTATACCCTTTCCATCACAGAATTCAGCAAGTTAGAAGCAATAATTCTTATGAAAGCAAAATGCATGCACACACAAACTATTTTCCTTATAAAAGACAGAGGTCTTTCCCCTTGCTTTGATATTTGAAAATCTTTTGTTGAGCTGCTAGGGAAGGTTGCCAAATGGTGTCACCTGCCAGCTGGAGTGATCATATGCTCCCTATTAAAGCTGAGGGCCACGTTGCTGGTCAGCAGCTGAATGTGAGCATATCAGCACGGCGCATATTTAGTAACAGGATAAACGGCTGTAGCAATGAGGCCTCCCTGAACGAGCCAGTACATAGATTTTCTCTCCTTTCACAGAGAATGCTTGCATGCAGCTGCTTCTTATCACCCATGCTGTTCCTGGCAGCAAACTATGGTGAAAATTCATGGCACAATCCCAAACTCACCCCAAGTGAAAACTCTAGACTGATTTATAAAACAGTAAAAACTACCTACCAGACTTCAAAAATGATGCTAAATAGCATGATTGATTTTGGAAATTCTTTTAATCAAAGGCATTCTTCAGCATTAAAAAATTTTTGTCTATATGAGTTCTGTTTTTAATACTTGAAATAAGAAGAGTAGAAAAACATAATCACAGGGATATTTTAGGTATCAATCATTTAAAAAAGAATGACCAAGTATCAATTCGAAAATTGATTGTCACATAACCTTTGTGGCAAATGAAAGAGAAAAAGAAATACTTTTCATATTTATTTTTTTATACTTCCTCAAAGACTGCAGCTTTGTCTTACTTATTCATTTTGTTTATTTTGCATCAATTCTAGGAAAGACATATACACCACACACTCAATTGATAAACTACATGATGTAGACAATCAAACAGGTAGAAATCATCATCAGTGTTGTAGGTGAGGGTAGTAGAGTATTTTATTTTTAACAAAACTGGAGAAGAGACTTGAAATTGGAAGGTATAAGGAGTTTTTGAGAGATGGTACTTCTAAAACATCCTACCCACTACTAGATAACTCTTTAATAAATTCTTGAAATATGCACTCTGTAGAAATAAGAACACAGTTTGCTTAGTGCTGTCTACACTGAGAGAAATAGGAAAGCTAAATCATTTAAAAGAAGACAATTTGTTTGCCATTCTATAATGCACTCCCAAAGGCTTCAAAAGACTCAGGGAAGAAACCAAGAAATTCAGAAATAGGACTTAAAAATCAACATCTTTCAATAAATTGCAATAAACAGGAAAAATGAAAAGCCATTACAACTGTATGGAAATTCCTGCTAGAATATTTGCTCAACTTAATGGAAAAGTGCCCATTGTTGGCTGTATTTTTATCTCATCACATTTTTCACTATGTTCCAATACGTGTACTTTGTAATCTCAAAGTTATTTCTCTTCAATAGTAGAAATTTCTTTTGTTGAATTATAAAGCTATGTGGAAGAGGATGGTTAAGGGAGATTAATAAAAAAGACAGGCCAGATTCCCTGTTTAAATACCTATTTGACATGTTGTAAGACATGAGGATTTAAAGTTACATACTGAGGTATAACCTAAACTTTAATAACCACAGATGTGAAAGAATCATTTTTCAATCCAAATTATACATATTTTTCAAACTATAAGAATTTGGAAATATTTTTTCAGTTAAAATAAAGTTTTCTCTCATGGCAAGTTTATTCCAAGTGTTGGGGAAAATCTACCTAAATTAACATTTAATGTGGAATAAAATAAATGAATCCAATATTTATTTTAGAGGTGGAAGGCAATGTATTAAAGCTATGCAGATGACATTTTTAAATATATAGATTTTCATTTTGGGGAGGGAGAAACTATCACAATATTTTATTTTATCATGCTAACTGATTAACAAGGCTATTCTTCAGAGTATATTAATTATAATATTAATAGATTACTATGTACTAGGGCAAGATACCTATTATATTACTTGTAAAAATAATCCCTGTACATTAAATATTTACAAAGTAATAAATACTAATGTTCAATTGCACTAATAATAATACCCATAATCATTGACTTAATGGTTTGTTAGGCATTAAACCTCATTATTTGTTCAGAAAAGCTACCATTATACTGTATTTGTACTCATATGTTTGTATTGTAAATTTATAGATTTAATAATATTATAGTATAATTTACTGGGCCTTAAATTCTATGAAGCAAAATAATATATAAAAACACAAGAGGGTGTTGAAAGTGGTAGGTTAATCTAGGATGCATTTCTATGACTGTCCATAAAGTACCATAAAGAAGCACAAATATATATATAATTGTGTATACACAAATATACACATACATACATTCATACACACACAAATTTATATTTATTTTTATATTTATATATTTGTATATATTTTTCTCTTCCATGAAAGATAAAATAACTGAGACTCAGAAATATTATGCAACTGGTCAAATTCACAGAATTGTGCTACTGTCCTCCAGCTTTGTAAGCACTGTCATCTCGGAGCTTGCTGAGCAGCTTTATGCCCTTCATGACAGTGCCCCCAGCCCCCAATTACATCCTAAACTGCTTAAGGGAAAGGTATTGATTCTTGGTGCTGGGGTTCCATGTCCCTCCAGGTGGCACTACTGCACAGCAGCCAAGATGAACCAATGCTGTTCTCCCTCTCCATAGCCCGGTCATCGTGGGGGTCCGTAGGAAGTGCCCTTTGCCATAAGTGACTGTGACAGTGCAGGGCTACACTGCAGGCTCCCAGAGCACAGCAGTCACCCATTAGATTCCCAGACCCCAGGAAGAGGAGCAGTCCCACCGAAAGGCCCTCATTAGTAGAGGTGAAGAGAGCAGCAGCAGCTCTCTTCCAAGAAATCATTTCATAAATCCTTATTTCTCAGTGTTTAACTCCTTTTTATATTTTTGAAGTGGGTATAAGGATCAAAATCTGTTAAACAAGGGTCTAGATATTTACTTCTGAATTATACTGTCTGTTTTTCCTACAGATACATTGGAAATTTGCAAAAATAAACATTTTAAATGGACATTCATATTTATCTAAAAGCACGTATGCAAAGTATCACTAGGAAAAGTATTAGAAGTGACTTTATTGGGTCATACATTTTAATGGTAGTACCAGATCATCTTCCAATATGGAAATC
Source organism: Galeopterus variegatus (assembly GCF_000696425.1). NCBI lineage: Eukaryota > Metazoa > Chordata > Mammalia > Dermoptera > Cynocephalidae > Galeopterus > Galeopterus variegatus. The sequence goes on from NW_007727914.1 coordinate 331,204, forward strand.
TGAATTTATATTCTGATCAGCAGGGTATGAGTCACATTTCATCATTTCCTAACCAAAACTTGCTGTTGTCAAATATATATATCAAATATATATATTTAAATACATATAAAATACATATATTCAAGCACATATATCAAATATATATATATATATATATATATATAGTTTTTTTTTTTTTTAAACCGGAGGGGTGAAAAAAGTGGGTAACTCTTTGTTTTACTTCATATTTATATGATTATTAGTGAGATGAACATCTTTTAAAAACCAAATGGCCTTTTGTATTTCTCTTTGCTTTCACATGGTAAAGACAGCAGGACAGTTTCATTCTCTCACCTTAGAAGTACATCAACTCTCTGTGTCACAGTTTAGTCTGCAGGGCTTTCTTATATTATTATCCCACAGGACATCTACATAGTATGCCAATAAAATCTTATAATCAGGGAGTTGCAAGTACCCCAAAATCTGGTAAAGTATTTGATATTTGACTGTTAGAAGTGGGAAACAGATCCAATAAAAATTCAGGGGACTCCCACCACACTAAGGTTTCTGTGTCCCACAATCTTGGGCACATGACATCCAAAGTGAAAGACAAATTTCTGTACCTTGCTTCTCCTAACACTAAGAGACACAGTGTTTGGTGGAACTCTTTGGACTTTAGAGAAATGCACATGTATTAGTCTGTTCCTGTTGCTTATAACAAAATATTTGAAAGTGGTTGATTTATAAAGAAAATGAAATTTATTGCTTACAGTTTCTGAGGCTGGGAAGTCCAAAGTCCATCTGGTGGTGGCGACAGTGACTCAGGGATCTCACATTGCAAGATGGTGGGAACAGAGAGCAAAAAGAGAGAGAAAGACTCTCGTCTTCTTTTAAAGCCCTCAGAACCATGCCCCTGACCACCATTTTTAATCCATTCACCATTGCAGGTCCTACAATCCAAGCACCTCTTCAAGGCTCCACCTTTTGATTACCATAATAGGACTTCCCAGCCTCTTAACAGTCACAGTGGGGGCTAAGTTTCTAATACATAAAACTGGGGGACACAATTCAAACTTCAGTGGGTTTTGGAGGGACTCAAGTCAGTCCACTACATTCCAACCCTGGCCACCCAAAACTCATGTCTGTTTACATGCAAATACATTCATTTCATCCCCAAATCCTAACCTGTTTCAATTCAAAAGTCCAAAGTTCAAAGTCCCATCTGTGAAATCAATATAAGTTATCTACTTCCAAAGGTATACAATATTCAGCTGTTCTGATCTGATCCATTCACTAAGCAAACTAAGTAAATTGGAAGCCTTGAGTGAGTCCCACAGCAAAACAAACAAACAAGCACTTTCAGCTCATTCAGGCTTTAGTGCCAGCAGCTCTGAACTCGGCTGCTAGGGCTCAGTGAAATCCAGTCATGGGATAAACACAGAAGGGGCTCTCAGGCTTTTGTGCACAGTCATACCTTTTATTTATTTATTTATTTATTTTTTTGTCTTTTTCCGTGTCCGGCAACGGATCGCAACCCTCAGTGTTGCCCCCGCACCGGACCGGGGACCGACAACGGGATCGCAACCCTCGGTGCTGCTCCCGCGCCTCGCTCAGCCAGTGAGTGGGAACCGGTCTGTATGTGGGATCCGAACCCTCGGGCGGGAGTTGTACTATCCAGTGCACCACCGGGCCGGCTCCTACCTTTTCTTTATTTCTAAACCACACCTTTATTTCCCACCCCACCTGCCATGGATGTCAGCTCCTTCTTCCACTCACCTCAGCACTTGTTCACGGAAAAGGTAGCCAGGCTGGTAAGGATGAAGGTGACGCATCAGCCCCCAGACATGCACTTCCCTTTACCAAAGTTAACTAGATAGAAGCATTTTAAGTGTCTATCCCATGAGCAGCGGTGGACCACCCTGAGCTCTGGACAGCACCACACCCTGCAGGGACAATTCTGTGATCAGCAGTAGGTTGAGCACTGAACTCCTTTGATCCTGGAAGGGGTAGTAGTTTGATCTCACTGGAACAAACAATGAGTTTGGCTATGGATTCGCCTACAGTGTCCACCATGCTTCTGCCACCACACTCTCTAGGGACTTATTCACAGATGTGGCATCCTATTGCTTCTGAATAGGGAACTTATCAGACAGCAAATGAGTGAAAGCAATGGAATGGCCATAGTGGAACCCACTGGTCTTAACATGTACCCCATCATCCAGAAGTAACTGATCCTATGGAAAGATAAAATGGTCAAAGCAAGTTTCAGTTAAAGAGCAAGCTAAGAAATAATTGGTAAATTTGGGATGGTTTATCTGAACCAGAAGCAAATACATGGCAGTATTTTCCCCAGAGCCAAAACATATATTTCCGAGAATCAAAGAGTAGAAAAGGGAGCTACATCTAATGATCCACTTGAAAAATTTTGGTTGTCTACATGTATGACTCTAAACATCCTGCTCTAGAGGTTTTAGTTCCCAAATGATGAATGCTTACGTTAGGAGACAATATGTCTACTGATTTGAAAGCTGAGGCAGCCAACAGGCTGTTTATGGTTCTTCATGCCACTAAATCAACTGGCAAAAAATGGGGGGATTTATTCAGCCGGCTATAGTGATTGGTCCTTTGCTCCACTGGTCCCATCACAAGCAAATGGAGTTGCTGCTCTGGAATAGTGGAGTCTCTTAGCATTGCCACAGTTAATGTTATGAAGGCAGATCTACAAGCTTAAATCAACAGAGTATTAAAGGTTTGGGTCACTCCACTAGAGGTGACCGAAGAGCTGCTCTTCTAGCTGGAGGCTGACGGGAAAATGAAAGAACCAAGTTATATCACAACAATGGCTTGTAACCAATTACAGAAACCAGGACTGTGCTAGCTTTTCTTTCATGTTCTATTATATCTATACGTATTCATTTACATTAATTTTTCCTCCCGCTCATCCATGGTATTTTATATACAGAATGTTGATGATAGATAATATAATACATATTTACATAAATTTTGAATTGTAACTGAGCTAGAGAAAAAACAAATATCCCCAAGACATGGAATACAGTAACTAGTGTGCCTTTAAAGAGAAGCTAAAAATATTTTCCTTTGTAAAAGACGTAGTGAAATTTCAGTAGAATGTTGTTCTATTGATATTTAAATATTGAAATGAAACCAAAGACTTAAAATATTGAATATCCAAAGGAGAGGATCGACAATGGCAAATATCATAGAATGTCTTACTCCAGTCTCCTTGGGGTGCATTTTCTTGTACATCAGAGGCTGAAAAAATGGAGGTCACCTATCTCTGACTCCCTTGAAGCTTGGGTTCCACATGTAACCTAGATTTCATAAGGCGAATGCAACTGTATGCAGCATGGAAGGAATGTGAACCCAACTGCATGCAACTATGGGACATGATCATCCTGAGACGGAGACAAGCAGCCACAGAGGTGTCTGGTTATTCTTTACCAGCTAGAGTGCAGCTTCTGGCTTTAGGGATGTTGAGTAGTGAGTGGTGAGCGTGGAACCTCTGCTGGAGTTGCCCCTGGTGGATCTGGACAATTCTCCCCGCTGTACTCCTAGCTATGCAGCATCCAAACTTGTCTCCCTGACTCTCTCAGGAATTCTGCGCTCTGCTTATTGCTAATAATAAACCCATTCCTGCTTTAAACTAGTCGTTGGGGACTCTACCATCTCCAGCTAAGAAAACTGACCAGTATATTGGTTTTCTAATAAATTCACTCACTGTAATTACTGCTTTGACCAAATTCCACACTATATATTTTGATATATGGTGTACCATTTTCTTTTATTTATAAATGCCTTTCAATTTTTTTATCTTGATCCCCTCTTTAACACAAGAGTATATCCTTTTCTTTTGACTACCTTTTAGTTGCCAGTTTCTAATGGTAATGTGCAATTATAGTAAATGCGGTCTGTCTGAAATAAGTGAAAGAACATTAATTTAATCCAGATTTGTCTGGTTTCACACAGTGTATTTATCCCCCACATTATGCAATTTTTCCCTCTGTAATTTCCTTCATTATCTTAATTATTTTAATGAAGGAAATCCATCCAAAAATTAGATAATATTTATTTATGTTTTCTCCTATTTTCCTCCATTATTTAACATTTAAAAAAATTCTCACTGGTACTTGTTTTATTGTACTGTGTACAATAGGCTTCTAAACTAATTTTTAAAAACAACTCTCTGTCACTAAATTCTTATTATATTACTAATATCACAGTACTATTTATTGGATAAATTTTCTTTTATCCACTGGTTTTTGATACTTCCTTTATTATATACTAAAGTTTTAAATAGATAACAGTTTCTTTTTTTTTTTCCTTTTTGTCTTTTTTACTGACCGGTACGGGATCGCAACCCTCGGTGTCGCACCCGTACCGGGGACCGGCAACGGGATCGCAACCCTCGGTGTTGCGCCCGCACCGCGCTCAGCCAGTGAGCGGGAACCGGTCTCCACATGGGATCTGAACCCTCGGCGGGAGCGCCGCCGCGCTCCCAAGCGGTGCACTCTCCAGTGCGCCACCGGGCCGGCCCAATAGATAACAGTTTCTAATCTCTTAATTTTTATATATATCTTTGTACCACTGTAGGCATACTTTCAACATTATTAATGGTCTCTGTGATTTTTGATACATTTGCTACTCCTTCCTTCATGGAGTTGTCGTAATTCTCAATTTCTCTGCTTTTAACAGAAAAATGCACGATCACAAACTGCACCTGGAATTGAGCTCAGATTCGTGTTCTGATCTCATCTCTGACCTCTCACTAAGTTGGACATATACCAAAATCAAGCCAAAAGGACACATATTTGAATACCAGTAACAACCATATGGTCTGACAATTTTGATCCAAGCCTATCTAGAGAGGCAGAAATACATTTTTTGCAGTGTGTTGCTTTATCCAGCCCAAGAATGATATAAAATTTAAGAAGTATAAACAAAATTGAAATCTCAGTCTTTTCTTGATTTCTCTCACACGTTATAAGGAGTCCAAAAAATTTGGTTCCCAGCAGCACTAATGGAATCGCTAGTTTTCTCTTACTTAAGTGCCAGGAAGTAGCTCTCTTTTAAATTCTTTCAACCCTTCCTTCTTGACTCCTTGGGCTTTCTTACTCTCACTTTGCCCAGCCCTTCATCAGCTCTCCCCAATGTTTTAGTTCATTGCAGCCCAGAGACACCTGAAAAGTCTAGTACTTTTGTTGCTCTAATTGCTTTTTTTGAGAGAATACATCTCTTTAACTTTCCCCCTTTTTCTACTCAGAGAAAAATGTTAAATAGTAAAAAGAGCAGAGAAAATACTGAATAGGTAAAAAGCAGAAGGAGGCTGTGAATACTGATTTTATTCTGTAACAGCATCATCATTCATTTAAATGTTTTCATTTTTAAAGCATTATTATCATCTTATTCTTCAAGGAGAATCAGAAGAAAATTCTGAATAAATACCATAAGAAAAACTTTAAAAACCATCACAGTGATGGTATATTAGTACTTCACAAAATAACTGTAAGTTGTTTATGCAGATATATCTAAGCATACTATTCTATCAGCCAAGTTTTCCTCTACCCAAAAGAAGCCTTTTATCTGGCCCATAATACTTTGGCCCTTCTTGAATTGCTTTACAGAACTATTTTATAAACTTGTGCTCTCAATATTCATCAAAAACTAACAGAAAAAAGCAATATATGCACAACCCACACATGAACACACAGATTTTAAAAACAAATACTGTTTCAGACTTAAAATATAATAGTTGCTAAGGTACATCAGTCTAACTTTTGTTTCCATTTACTACAGCCATTCATCCATCATTCATTCATCTATTCATTCATTTAGCTTTATTATTGTAAACCACCCCCAAATTTTTATTCAAAGTACACAGATATATGAATGCTAACAGAGACTTGAAACAGATAAATACATCTCTAACATTTTTATTGTTAGAAAACCCACTGATACTTCACACTATTCAGCATTCTATTTTCCAGATTATCAACAATCATCAATTCATTTGTTGTTACATTAGATTAACCTCTTGTTAGACATTAATATCTAGTCTAACTAGGAAGTGAACTAGGATAGAAGAAAATTAACCATAATGTGTTTATTAAATGCTTAACTTACTCTTCTTTAAGTAGTAGACTATTTAAGAGATCTAGAGTTAATTGAAAATTGCCATTACCAAGAGTCTCTCTTCAATTAGCAATCAAAGGGGAAGAACATATATTACTGTATTTGAAAACCAATAGGTCTCATTGCCAGATCTGGGCTCCAGTAGTAATTAATGGGGCACAAAGCCTAAATAAACTATTAATGCTTTGCATGTCCTTAAACAGGATTCTGTGTAGATTCTGTTAACATAGTCAGTGTTATGAAGCCTCTTATCATTATTTTTGTGATAGATTAATCTCAGTCTAAAACATAGAACAAGTTTGCCATTTCCCAACCATTTGCTCACAGCTTTAATAACAATTTATACTTATTTTTTTGCTACTTACTCTCTCTCCCCCAAATGATGTACTTGAGAATGGCAACTAATTACATCAGCACCCAGCTCAGTGCATGGCACTTAGTAAGTGTCCCACAATAAAAAAAAATAAGAAAATAAAAAATAAAATAATATGAACTATTATAAACTGATAAGCAAATCACAAACAGAAGAGAAAATATTTACATATCTTTTGTTCATTATATATGCAAATGTATAGAAAAAGTAACTCAAAGGACCATATACAAATGTAATAAAATTCTCAGATTCACTACTAACAGAAATGAAAATTCAAGTAAAATGTAGGATCAGTTGACATGCATGAGGCTGGCAACAATTAAGAGCTCTTATTCAGAGGGACAGGAAGAAAAGGGACCTCTTAAACACTGGTAATAAAAATATCGAGGTGTTACCACCTTTTGGAAAGCACCTAGAAATATCTTTTAAAATTAAATTTGGGGCCGGCCCGGTGGCGCACTGGATAAGTGTGCCGCTTGGGAAGCGTGGCGGCGCTCCCGCCCGAGGGTTCGGATCCCACATACAGACCAGTTCCCGCTCACTGGCTGAGTGAGGCGCGGGAGCAACACCGAGGGTTGCAATCCCGTTGCCGGTCCCCGGTCCGGTACGGGGGCAACACTGAGGGTTGCGATCCATTGCCGGACACGGAAAAAGACAAAAGACAAAAATAAAATAAAATAAAATTAAATTAAATTAAATTAAATTTGACCCAGCAATCCCCTGCCTGGGAATATATCCTATAGAAAGAAAAATACCAATTTACAGAGACATTTAAATGAGGATATTTATTGCAGGCTTGGTCAGGGTAGCCATAAATCAGAGATAAACTTAATGCCCATCAATAAATAATTTAAGAATAACAGATTAGAACTATAACATATATATTGGAAGGGTTTCCAGAGGGTTTTATTTAACAAAAACTAAGATGAAGAAAAGTATATGTAATAAAAAACCATTTTTTAAGAAAAACAATGAGCAAAATAAGTTAGTTGTATGTATGTGCATTTGTGTCTAATCAATATAGGTAGGTTGGTATGAATACAGCTTATTAGCATAACTTATACTCCATGGGGGAATGGGAATGTTTGATGTGTTAATATGATGGAAGAAAGGAGAAAACAATAAGTTGAGCATACACAATACAATCTGATTTATGTAAAATTATATGAGTTTAGATACATAATGTGATGCATAGCCACTACAATGTTGATAGTGGTTATTTTGGGGTGGTTGAATTCTAGGCAGCTTTTACTTTTTCTTTATATTTTAATATATTGTTCTCAGTTTAAAGATAACACATAACAAGTCTATTCCATAGTGTATAAAGAGTAATAAAAATACTTTTTAAAAATAATTACATTATACAGTATTGATATCTAATCTAGAGGGCACAAAGAATTATCGTCAGGAAATAAGAAACAAAAAGAAACTGGTTACGTTAATTGTTACTGCAATGTATTGAATTATCAAAGATCTTAGAAGTAAATTTCAATGTAATTTTATAATGTTGATGACTGGCAATAAATGCTTATAATTGATTTAACTATAATCTTTCCCCCATATCTAGACATGAACAACTAGGTTTCAAAGATACATTTTGATTTGATTTTAAAAATATTTTTCTTTATTGTAACATAGTTGAATGTACATATCTGTGGGGTACAGAGTTGAGTATCAATATTTGTGAGCAATACATGATGCTCAAATCGGAATAATTATTATATTCAATAATATACACTGTTATTGCTATTCATGGCCCTTTTATTTGAACTTTTATATTAAAATAGCCATATGAGTAAGTAGCAATTTCTTTAACTTTTGTATTTTTCTTTTTTTTCCGTTTTGTCTTTTTTCGTGTCTGGCAACGGATCGCAACCCTCAGTGTCGCGCCCGTACCGGACCGGCAACGGGATCGCAACCCTCGGTGTTGCGTCCGCACCTCGCTCAGCCAGTGAGCGGAACCGGTCTGTATGTGGGATCCGAACCCTCGGCGGGAGCGCCGCCGCGCTCTCAAGCGGCGCACTGTAGCAGTGCGCCACCAGGCCGGCCCTAACTTTTGTATTTTTAAGATGATCGACAATATGGAGAAAGGCACAAAGAAATATAAATATCAAGTGGTCCTCATGTAGAAGTCAATTTAAATATTTATGATTTTGTTTATGCTTTTATTCCTTTAAGTGCCCGAGGTTTGTGTCTACAGAAACCCCCATAAAGACAGAACTTTGCAGCTTAGTTCAGAACTATGTGGGTTTTTCTGTGTAATAAAAAAGATAAGGCAAAGAAAGAAAAGTAAGATGAACCGAATCTACAATTAAAAAATAAAGATATGAAAATGAGGATATTATTGGAAATTGTGAAGAAAGTGTTATTAAAGAAATAACATAAGAATCATATAAAGTTTATCAGATATCTTGGCAGAAAGGAATGGGGAGCTAAAAGAAATAAATGGAAGGTCTGAAATGAATATAAAGTAGTTTAAATTGAATTTGTCATGATTTGGATAATACAGTGTTGAGAGAAACACATAACGTATCATGCCTTGTAATGTTAATTTTGACAACTGTAAATCTGACTAGGGAACACTGTGAAATCACCATGAATGATGCATGTGCTCTGCTGTGTCATCTTAATTGTAGACTTGCAAATCTGATTTCTGTAACTGCTTGCATTTGAACAACCAAAGCAGTGTGTTGTGAAATAAATCCAAAATTTGAGAAGCCACTTACATGACCCCAAGAGTGAGTGTCTCCTTAAATCTTGTGCTTCAGGAGCTTCTCTCGCCTCTTGTCCGGTTCCCATCCCCACTAATCTACACTGTCTACTATTCCTTGGTTAGAAGTGCTTCCTCCTCATTCACTATCTAAAAGAAAAAAAGCTATGCCACACATCTCTTCTTTTATTTCATTACAGGATTAGAGAAAGTAATAAGCATAGGGGTTGGGAGTGAGTAGAATGAAGTGATTGTATAAACCCTCTTCTTTCTTACCCCTTCTTCTTCCTTTCTAAAAGCGTAAAACTTGGGGTATGTAGAGTGTGGCTAACACACATACTTATGAGGATCAAAAGTGATATATGTGGCCATGTTGAACAAGGTGGCGAAGAAAACCCTAGTTGTTATCATCATGAGAAGGTATCTACAGGCACAGCCAGGGATCAGCTTCAGTGCTTTGGCCACTTGCAGTCACTCCAGAGTGTTCAGGGCTCTGGTCTATTGAGGATGTGGGACCTCAAATACATTGGTCAATTTAAATCTATATAGTATTTGAAAGACATGAACTAATAGAACACCAAAATAGGACAGGCAACTTCTTGTCTTTCTGTTTCTACTTCTTGCCAGTGTTCTATTTCAGCTATTCCACCTATCCTAGCATTTTTCATTTATTTGTTAAAACTCTGGAGGTTGGTGGCTGGTACCAGGTGGGAATCAGAAGATATAATCAAATTGTTAAATGGAAATTTTCAAGATTGAATTTTCTCTTAAGTTGATACTGTATTGCGTGTCTGACCTCAATATGTCCATTGTTGATACCTTGAACCAGGTCTTCCTCAACCCGTTCTTGGATGATAATCATGATTTCAGTCCTGGCTACCCAAACTCTAAAATTTGGGCCCTCCCATTCATTCTGCATACCATGCCTGTTCACGAACATAATTTTATTCTAGTTTACTGACAAAAAGCCTAGATTTCTGTTACTGTCAAGGTCATCAGACTTCCTTTCTAAAGTTATTTACTACTCACATCACCTGCTCCTTTAATTCAAGTCATACCAGTATCTTCACTGCCCTCTACAGATAACCTGCTCATTCTACTTCTCAGATATTTTTTTGAAATCGTTTGACTTGGAATGCTCAGTCTTCCCATCATATTATACTTAGGTAAATACTATCCACTTTGGGGGAACTGGGTCAAATTCTAATGCCTTATCAAGCTCTTTCTCTTGAAAACTTCAGTCATTTTAATCTTAGGTTTATCCTTTCCTCAAATATTTATTTTTGCCATCTACCAACTCTACATTATGCAACCCACAAAAGTTACAAAATATCTGGGCCAACCTGGAATTATATTAATGTAAAGTAATTTCATTGACTTCAAAAGAAGTCTCTCCTAAATAGATTTAAAGATATCAAGTACAGGAACAAGACTTTATATATAGAGTTGTAACTATGTGGTATCTTCTGTGTTTTTGTTCACATATTTTTTATTTAATTTCACTACACAAAATCCTTGATAGATTAGAACCTGCCAGAGAACTGCATTTTTGATAAAACTGTTTGAAAACCTTTATGAAATCCAAAATGTGTCACTACATCATATATGAGGGTACTTCAGAAAGTTCATGAGAAGAGTTATATTATCTTTTCATTTTATTTTTCCATGAACTTTTTGAAGTACCCTCGAATGAAATCCAAATGTATTCAAATTTCATACCACTGAAAATAATTTCTGACAAATTCATATTTATTATTCCTGAGTTAGGATGTATACATCTCTATTTTAATATCTACATCCAATTTTGATCTATCAATAGAAATACATGAGTATTCATATCTTTCTATAGGTCAGTTTGTGGTCTGGTTTACATATATATTAGTAGCCTTTTGAAAGCTTTGAAAATTTTTGTAAAACCAAAGAGAAAACTTAGTGTAATCTCAACTTTCATTAGACATAATTGATTTTTCTTTATCAAAACTTTGCTCTGTTTATTCCAGCACACGACATTGAACACGCTGTGTTAACATTCTAAGATCTCTACAGTACAATGACTTCTTGTATTAAACACAGCAGTTATTTTGTTCATTTGCAATTCAATTGCTGTCCTGGTAAACTCTACCCAAACAAATTTTCCATGATCACATCCTTTTAAAATCTAATATCCGTGACCACAAATTTGTATTTGAGAAGAAAGCATCTCTCAAAGAAACTTTTGGGAAAAAGCTAAATAATCACTCTATAATAAAATGATATGAGATCAGGAAAATAAAGAACATATCAAGGTGAAAGTGTGAGTAGAGGAAAATAATGCTCCACAGATGAGCAACAATTTTAAGAAGCAAATAAGATAAAACATATAAAATTACCAACACAATGTATTAGCAAATTCTTAAAGAGTGAACAGATTCTTAATTAGGTTACACAAATAATGCATTAACGATTTATTAAATTCCTTTTCCTATGGGAATTTTCTTTTTCCTTTTGAAAGTATTTCCTCCCATTTAAAATTCTTCTTGTTATATTTAAGCCAGAGGAAAACTCAGTACTACCCACATCAAGCTGGTATAATTCCAGCAAATAAATGAAAACAATGAGTGAGATCATAATTACTGCCAAGGAAATGCAAGGTCACTGCCCCAGGCAGCAGCCAGGGAACTCAAGGAAGTGCCAGCTCCCATAGGAAACTTGCTCTCACGGTGTCTCAAGCAAGAGAGTGAAACAGAACAATCAAATGGGAGACATTAAACAAAGATCCTAGGAAAAGTGAGGGAAGTGGAAGGAATCTTATTTAAAGTTTACATGCAGAATTACTGGGCAGTGATACATATGGTATGACTTAAGGTTAGGCCTGATCCCAAATCCCTGTGACTTATAAACATCAAAGGTTTAAAAGGCTACATAAGAGCTTTCTTTCATTCAATTGTCCCATGATAAAATCCTCACTTAAAAATATTCAATATTGTATTGTATACTTAAAATTTGCTCAGAAGGTAGATCTTATATTGGGTATTCTTCCCACACAAAATAATAATATTTTTAATTATTATTATTTTACAATAGTAATTATTATTATAGTTATCATGTAATAATAAAAGAAAATGTTGGGAGGTGATATCTGTGTTTATACCCTTGATGGTTTCACGGGTGTATACTTGTCCTCAACTCATAGAGTTGTATACGTTAAATATGTACAGCTTTTCGTTTGTTAATCGTTATCTCAATAAAGTATTTTTAACAAATATTCCTGGGAGGTGATAGAGGTTTGGAAGACATAAAGACATCCTGCCCATTATGAGATGGTCATACCTTAAGATGTGGGAAGTGACCCTGGTGGTCACTTATGATAACTAAAAAAATCTGCTCTGAACAGGTCAGCTAAATTGCAATGCTTTGGGAAATCTTGGATAAATCTGTAGTCACATCCTGTGTCCTGGAAAACGTTATCATCAGACTATTTCCAGACATGCAGGCACAGGAAAAAGTAATAAAATAATCTAGAATGTGTCTTGTGATCCTTATCCTACATTCCTGCATGTAGAACGTAACCTAGTAACAACCCAAAATCTATGTATGTGTACCAATAGGAAACTGTTGTAATAATAAAATGGGCCATCCTCTTCTCTCTCGCCTTTGATTCTCCCTCTCTCTTCTGATTATAAAATGCTAGGCTCTGCTGGACCCCTTTGAAGCACAGTTCTCACGGTGACCTGACCTATGCATTCCCCCCAGTTGCAATCATCGTACTGGCTCAATAAATACATGCTTTGTATGTTAGGCCTCAGTTTCTTTTAGGTCAACATTTTGATATTTTTGAATTTTCTCTTAATTGGATGTAACATGTTTCTGGAGGATATTCTTTCACATGTTTCGGTTATTTTTTTCATAACCTCAGAACTTTTTATCTTCCCATCAGCCTCAGTTGACTCCCTATTATTTACTAAAAGGCTCAAGTTTTTAAACTGCAAGACTCCCATGAATTTCAATATTTTAAAAAACATTCACTGGCAGCTTATTATGTGCTAGGTAGGCATTGTTTTAGTTGAATGGAGGCTGTAAAGGTTAATATTGTGTCTCTCATGAAATAGCTTATGTAGCCGTTCACCTATCACTATTACATAGATTATGAATGTACTGTATACACATCAACAGGTATGTGTTGGTATATTTCATTATATAATATATATCGTAAATTCTTATAAATACCTTCAATACAGTATTTAATAAAATACAATTTTTGATGAAATCTGGGACCTGATATAATATGAATGAGCTATTCAGTTTTTTAAATACAATAGTAACTTTTTTTCAAGTAATGAAATTGAAACAAATTTGAGTAATAACACAGGTGAAAAGATCAGGATGGGAGGTGCATATAAACTCAAACATACGTTTGAAGAGAAAAATATCATGGTGGAGGGATGTTAAACGGGAATTAAAAAGAAAAAAAGCAGAAGTCAAGTTTTTATAATTTTGACCAGAGGAACTATCTTGGATCCTAGTGCTGTTTTACTGAAAAATATACAGTTATTGGTGTTATCAGTTCTGACTGTCCAGTTGCTCTAGAGTTTTGAAATGAATATAAACACCTTTGGTAGGAGCCTAATAATGTATATGCTTCCCTTTAACTGATCATATATAAGTTATGTATAATTTATTTCTCTCCCCACTACTATGCTCTATAGTCCAAATGGGGCACTTTCTGGAAACACACAAACAATAAGAAGGAAGGCTGACACTTCTGCTGTGAATCATCAGCCTTACTATAAAAAGGAAATGATAATCTAATCAGATCCGAAGAAGCTGTTTCCTCTAAAACAAAGTTATCAAGAAGGTTATTTTTTAAGTGAATGTACCTCAAGTTCGAAATATATCCTTATCTTTCGAGAATGAGATTAAGCTTCCTATTAGAAATGCCTTCGTGTAGACCATATCTTCGCCTAGACAACCAGGGCAGCAGGCAGGTCTCATATGTATCATAGCTGGGTGACCCTGGACAAGGCTTTTTACTACTCTCTGCTTTTGCTCTTTTTGGGATGATCTGTGCAAGTCACACAAAACTTCTGATACTCAATTTTTCCCATCTATAATATAGAAATAATAATACCTGCTTTATTATATCCATAGTAATATATTTCAATGTAAAAGCAGTATTTTACATAATTGCAGTTATTTCTGTATCAAGCACAGTGCTAGACACATAGTAACTTCTTAACCAATACTTGTTTATTGGTTAAATGATTACAATATGCATTTCACATGGTAATCATATTTATTTATCTCTTCTGTCTAATTTAAAAGGAGTTTATTTTACTAATATAAAATAAAAATCCAAATTTATCAAATAAAATAAATATATATAAAATAAATTAAAATCACGACCACTAATAATGCACCTCCTCATGAGTAATTTGACTTACGATCCTAGTTAAAGATAATATGAATCCATCATGTTTAGCAAAATATTATTTTTTAACATTTAACTTATGATTTTAATAATATATACAATATACTTTTATAATAGTGCATGTATATAATTTATAAATAAATAAATAAATGTGTATAGGATTATGCTTGAAACTCTGTTTCTAATAAATGCAGAGATGAATGACCCACAGGATATAAAGTCCTAGCATTTAAGCTTGACCTCCAAGATGTCTATAGGTTTCCCTAGTTTCCTCTACCTTTATAACTCACCTCCGGAGGCGTGAACAACCCACAGGCACGATATCCTCATATCACACAATGAACCATTACTAATGTAAATCTCAATGTCTTTGCTCTTGCTGTCCCCATATTCTTCCCCCATCACCCTCCTCAACCTTGTGGATTACTACTAATTCTCAACTCTGGCAGCATTTCCTCTAGGAGGCCACTCATGAGTCTGTCGACCTCCTTCCAGAAAGAACTCACTACCTCAGTTGTCACTTGCATGCACTCTCTCTATATATACACATAAAATAGCACCTCTAATATTGTAATGCTTCTTTTGTGCTATTCTTTACATACTAAAGAATAAGTCCTTGAGATTAGGGTCTCTGCTTTTTGTTTTTGTCTATATATCCCAGCACCCAGAACATCTTGATGTCTTGCACTTTGTTGAATGAAAAAGTACATAAATAACTAAATAAGTGCATAGTAAATTAATAACTAAACTGACAATGACTTAAAAGTAGTTCTCTGGTTCTGACATTGTACTTTAGAATAGCTCCAGTATCAGTCAGGGTTAGCAGAAAACAGATGGCAAATTCATGTGGGTTAATTCAGAAGAGCTTAATAAAAGGATTATTAACAAAAGTTTGGGCAGTGTTAAGAGAAATCACCAAGGAATGGTGAAGCACCCTGGGGCTAGCAACTACAGGAAGATTATCACCCTAAAATAATAAGCGGACCAAGGGAAAGGAATTTACCAGAACCTGAGGTAAACCTAGAGGTGAGGAGAGGGCTGCTGGAGAAGAGCTGTACGTAGCCTTTGTTAGAGGAACTCAGCCATTGCTGACCCGTGAAGAGATGGGAATGTTGTGTCTCTTCCCACCCTCTGATACACTGCTGCTGCTCCCGCTGGTAGAATCTAACCAGGGAGAAAAGGACTAGGGAGTCTTAGGAACGTGCTCCTCAGTAGTCAGTCTTCAGGCAGGATCTGGAAGGATTGACAGTGAACCTCCATGGTCAAATACAATAAACTGCCCAGTCAGCTCAACCTTTTGAGAGAAGTAAAGGTTGGTTTTCTTCTTAGCCATCTACCATCTACGAGGAATGCAGGCATATTGACTCTGTTTTTTTTCGTCAGCTGTGTGAGACAAGATTGCTAGAAATGATGATGAATTCCTGGCAGGCAAATCGACACTGTGAATATTACAGAAAGTTTTTAAATCTAAAAGCCTGCTATTTATGCATGAGAAGTAGTCATTTTATAAATGGATTCTGAATAACCTAAAAGGAGTCAGTGTTACTTTAAATAGTGGGCAATTTACTCCCCTCTTTTGGTAAAATTAGGATTAAATTTGCAATTTCACTGATTCACAAAGTCATAGCTGGGAATGGGCCCTCAGCAACCATACAGCACATCAGCTGAGTAAAAACCTTGCAGTTACTCTCAAGACTGCTCAGAACTGCCTTATTCTACATGCACTGCATATAAGTTCACCCATGTTTCAGTATAAACAGATTTGTAGAACTTGTTGAAAATTAATTAACTTTCTGCCAAGAAAGATATATAGGACTTTATGCCCACAATTTTATGCATGGTTTTAGTTCAGGGTTCATTGGAATTGCAAAATTTAGAAGGTTTTAGATGTTTTCAGCTCCCTCTGTCTCTCCCTCATCCACACATATACATGGTTTATAGATGAGAAAACTGAATCCCAGAAAGTTTAAATGACATGTTCAACATTGTATAGCCATGAACGCATAGGTTTCCCTATTTTTACCTAGTACTTATTTCTCATAATTACCCATTATTTAATTCTGCTCTTGTTGATTCAGGCAATTTTCAGACTGTTGTAAAGCCAGAAGCTTTATATTCAAGTTTTATAACACCATTCTAGAAAGCAATCCTAAAACAGATGTTTGGAGTAGTTAACAATTAGTATTCAAAGGTTAAATAAGAATCAGGCATAAGGAAGTTGATTATTTTGAGAAGAAATATAATTGTCTGCTCAACAAATTTTTTGTTTTGAAGATGAGAGGGTGTGTCAGAAAAGTCTGATTTTAGGATAAAAATCAGGAAGACATTTAAGTACAATTACTACCTGAAATGCTAAAGGCTGAATTTATAATGGGACTTAAAAGAAAAATGAAGTTGATAACAGAAATAAGAAAGAAATATGCCAATGTGTCCGTATTTCTAGCGGTTATTAGATTATTCTCTCCATATTTTACCCACTTATTTTTTGCCCGTATGTGCTTGTGTCTGAAGTATCTGCTTTATGCAGTTTTCTAGAAGCTGGATAAATCTACTTTCTTCTGGCTTATCCAACAGAAATCTGTTTTAAATCCTAATACTGTCTTATTCCCTCAGGAATTTACTGGGCTGAATTTCCCCCACATCTTGGCAACGCTTCCTCTGGAAATATAATTACAATTAATTGCCTTTGTAGGACAATATGACAAAACAAACTGCGTTCAAAATGAAAGATATTTTCAAAAGCAGACACTACCTCCACTAAATATTTCTTGTATTACTTATAGCAGATTTCATACTTCTTTCCAAAACATGTTATGCCTTTGATATGCAGATTCGGCTTTTTAATTTCAGGAGGAGATGAGCTGAGCCAGCTAAAGCATTCCAGAGGTGGGGGTGTCTCACAGTAAAGCCTTCAATCGCCAGCTGTGCTCACTGCAATCTGGAGATGGCTGCCTCCTCTCCCCTACTCCACTGCACCCTTGACAGCTCAAGCCTCAGCCAGAAGACCAGGGAAGTAACAATTCACTTCATTTCACCACCATCTACACTTCCCCTGTGATTCTGGGGTGAGGACTGGCTCTTAAAGGACCTTCCCCACATCCCCTGAGGCTGGCCCATGTCCTCCAGGTTGACATAATCCAACAGAGAGATCCTTGGATGGGCCTTCCGGGAGTGTCACTGGTTACTTTAGGATGACTTCCTCCATCCTTTAGATTCAGCTTTATCATGTGGACACTCCTTTTCTCATTTTTCCATCCCCTGCTCTTTTTTAAAACTGCAGATAGGAGTGTTTATTTTCCTTGTTGGTGTTTCTGGTTGATTTCAAGTCAGGGGAGTGGAGTAAACTACCTTTACTCCCTTTACTTGTGTTTAATTGGAAGTCACATACTTCATTTGCTAATAAGTGCATGGTATTTCATATATGGAAGCACCGTGATTCAACCAGTCCTTTATTGATGGGAATTAGCCTGTTTTTCTAAAACAAATCATGCTACAATGAGAGTTGTATATATATTTGCATACTTAGATATATATTTTAGAAGATTCTCCCTGAGAATAGAATCACTGGAAAGGGAATGTGCATGTTAAATTTTGATACATATTGTAAAATTATTGTTCAAATAGGTTGTACCAATTTTTGCTTCCACCAAGAATGTATGAGAGTGATTCTTTCTCCCTAATTTCTTTAACATTAAATACTATTGTTTATAAAAGAGTTAATACAGCAGGCTGAGACTTCTATCCTTAGAAAGGACTGCTTGGAAGGTCAGTCCTTGGCTGGCATCTGGGAACAACTGGTAAACAGTTTCCTACACTTGTATAAAATTTTCTCTAATGGTAAGTGTGGCTAACTGTGCCTAATCTGTTTGTATAAACAATGTGGTTTATTGTGAACACCTGCTTTCCTTTTGGGAGTTTGGAATTTTGCACATGCTAGGTAGAGGGCTTATGTAATTAATCTATAATAAAAACTTGAGCACTGAGTCTGTAATGAGCTTGCCTGGTAGTAACACCTTATGTGTGTTTCTGCAACTCTTTGCTGGAGGAAGTAAGTGTACATTGTGCAACTTCACAGGGACAGGAGTCTGGAACCTTGCATCTGGTTTCCTCTGGACTTCTCTCCATGCACATTTTCCCTTTGTTGATCTGGTTTTGCTTTGTATCCTTTCACTGTAATAAATCTTAGCCATGGATACAACCACATGCTGAGTCCTGTGAGTCCTTCTTGTGAATCACTGAAATTGCAGGCTGTGCTGGTGATCCCTGACACAACTCTCAAACTTTACTTGATAATTCGACAAGCAAAAATGGAATTTAAAAAATTTTATATGTCTTACAATTGACCATTAGCATATTTTCTGTGACCTGATCCTGTCCTGTGCTGATTATTATATTAGGTTTTTTACCTTTTTCTTAATGATTTGTAGGAGTTCTTTATGTGTTAAGAAAATTGACTTTTTGTCCATTATATATTGCAAATATTTTTTCTCAGTTTGCAACTTCAGTTTTAACTTTGTTAATATTTTTTTCCTGAGTAGAATTTTCTTTTTTAAAAAATACATCAAATGCATTAATCTTTTCCTGTATGATTTTCTCATTCTGTAGCCTAACTTTTCATTCTGTAGTCTAACTTAGAGTAACTTTCCTCATTGTAGGACTTAATTTGTGTGATCTTCTAGTATTTTTAAAAAATATACTTTTAAGTCTTTGAATCAACCCAGACTTTGTTTAGGTATAACAAGTGACAAAGAAATACAATTCATTTTTCTTCTTTTTCCTCCTTCACATGACAAACAAATTGCCCCAAAACAAATTCATTAAATTATATCCTTTTCCCCAAGTTGGAAATGCTCCTCACCACAGACAACATATTTTAGGGTTTGGGACTCTTTTCTAAATCGTATTTTAAATCCTTTTCTAAATCCATTCACTGACAAAATTTTTGTCATTATTATCATTTCCATAGAATATAATGCATTTAATTATACTGTGAAGTTAGTCTTTCCTCTCTCTTTACTTTTCAGTGTTTTCCTGGCATGTCTTGCATATTTTTCACTTGAAAATTTTACGGTAGCAATGTAGGAACAGTTGGTTTATTTACTAAAGTTCTAAATGGGCATACATCTACTTTTCTGCTTTCCCAAGTTTGCTGTTAAGTGCAGAACTTTTATAGTAAAGCTTATAGACAGATTTTTGTTTTGTTTTTTCACTATTGTAAATGAGATATTTTAATCTTTTGTTTCAATTACAACATTTAACAAATTGTTGGCATGTGGGGAATATACTTATTTTGAGATATTATCTTTGTGTCCGTCTACCTTATTGAATTATTTTATTGTTTATAAAATATTTTAAATTTACTCTCTTCGGTTTTCCAGTACACAATCATAACATCTGGAAAAAATATCTTAATTTTGCCATTCACATTCTAATTTCATTTCTTTCTCTTTTCAACTACATTGACTAGCACTTACAGATTAATGTTAACTAATAGTTGAGATAATTTGCTAGCCTATCTTATTTTTTACTTTAAAGAAATGCTTCTACTGTTTCACAATTGACCATTGTGCTGGCTTTCAGTTTGATGTCTCTTTGTCTATTTCTCTACATAAAAACAGATCTGTATCAGTTTTTCCATCAGGTCATTATTTCAACCTCTTCTAGCAGAATATTGCCCTATGCAATTTCAATGTGTCGATTAAAGTCTTCCTTTCAGGAAAGCCTAGATTTATATTTTGTTTTGCTTATTTCTGTTTTAATTTTTTTGATCCAATTTTCTGGTCCAACAAAAAATATAAAAAATATTTCATATAATAATCTCCTTTGCTTATATCTATATCTATCATCTCTTTAAAAAATTTGTTTACTTGATGTTCTCTAATTGTTCTTTATATCACTGACTCTTCTTATCACCCAATATTTTTCCACTTTTAGTTGCTTTTAATGTGTCTTGTTTTATAATTTTCTTCCAATTATTTTCCAAATTCTACCAGATTACTTTTAAGCTCATTCTATCTTCTTTGAATACTAAAGTTCTTTCTGTTCTTTTTTGTTTGTTTTTATTTTTCAGAATTCCATATTTGCTTTAACATCTTGGTTTCCTGGAGAAATGCTTGGTATACTTTCATACCAATTCTTGGCCTGGTTAAGACTCTATTCAAGCTTGGCTGGAAGTCACTGGTTCACAGGGAAGCCTCCTGGGTCTTGATGTGTGCGTAATGACTTAGAATTCTCTTTCGTTGGTTGTTAAAACTTTAGTCCTTCAGTCTGTCAAACTGATAGTCTTCTGTTGGCAATACTGGCATAGCAGGTTTCCTGTTCAGTCCTGCCTATTATGCCATTCTGTTTTCAAACAGAACCCAAGGAGGCTTCAGCAGCCCTTTTTACTGATACAGATCATTGACTTGGCCCCTCAGAAAGTTCAGGGTACTCTTAGAGATTCTGAGTGTTCATGAAAGCTGCCAAGACATAATGCCCCTCTAAGTTTCCTCCAGTTAAATTTAATTGTACCACATTGGCCAAATCTTCTCTATCAATTGTGGTTTGGGCTGTGACTGTCTCCTATTGTCATAAAAGAATGGACTTTCATTTCTCTTTTTCATTCTTATTGATTTGGGCCTGTTTGAAGGCAGAAAGCAGGACAGATTTATCATCTTTAACTTGAAAATTTTAGCAGTAATTCTGCTAGAGTTATTTTCATTTGCCTGTGAACTGCTTTCCTAAGATTCTTAGATTTATTAGGCTAAATTCATTTAGTTAATGATGAATTATTATCATTAAGCCTTATTAAATGATTTTTTTCCTCTCACATGATAAAAATTGTTTCTAACTTTGATTGAAGAGAGAACATTTTAAATTGAATTATTAAGTCCTTGATATGTGGCCCTGTGCTTTGGGGATGCTATTCACTCACTCCACTTTATTGGCTTCACTGATATCATGGTATAATGTTTGAGCACAATATATGTCAAAATACCTGATTTTTGTCTCTTTTTACCTAGAACTTTAAATTTCTTAATCGTACATGATAATTTGTATATAAGAGAAATATTAATAACAAATTTAAGTGTTTAACATAAAGCTTAAACTAAGTCAGAATATACATGCAATTATCATTTTATTGGAATAGTTATGTATGGTATTTTAATGAGATGTAAGCATTGACAAATAATATGCTCATATTTAAGTATATCTGCTTAATTCGAACAACTGGATGGGAATATGAAGCTCTGTGCAATGATAGCTATTTGTTGGGAGCCTGAAGCCCCACACCCCTACTTGTGAGACCACTCCTATGTGACAATCTGCTCAGATGGCTTTACATGATAACTGCCTCGAAATCTTTATGCCAGAAAC
>NW_007727915.1:0-80759 GCF_000696425.1 Galeopterus variegatus
TAAAACCTCGAACCTGTTGTTGCTTGTTTGTCGTTGTAGGATCGTTGTTGAAAAAATTATTTGTTTTTTTGTTGCTCATGGATATGCAATTGGTACTCTGGTATCACAGCGCACACTTCTCAGGATCACGCTGTCTCCTGGCACGGCCGCTCCAGACCCATTGCCATCTTCATGTACACAGTTTTAACACAAAGCTTTTCTTGCAGGGTTGTTGAAAAATGTTAATGAAATTACAACAATGCTGTGAGTGGCAAATACCAGGGATTCAACAAATATTGCTTATTTTCCATGAAGGAAAATGTTAAAATATTAATATTTTTGGAGAGGACAATCATAATAAACCTTTGCTGCTGTCAAAACTCAGGCTGTCCACCCCTAAGAAAGAAAAATTTCATAAAGATAAGGCCAAGAATACAGCTTCAGTGCTTCGGCTTGGGATCTAACTCAATTCTAATTTGACCCTCAGAACCAGCTAGAGTATTGTGACCTAGACCTGGATGTTTCTGGGACCCATGTAAATGATGCTTTTTCTACCTCAAAGTAATCTATCTGAATAGAGTATAAAGCTAAGAGTTTGGTCAAAATCTGTTTAAAAACATATGCCCAGGTTTTCTATTATAATAAAGAAGTTATTCATTTATCCATTGATTAATCCTTACTATGCTTATTATGTGACACATTTCCAATTTGTCAGCACCAGAACCAAGGGTAACAGCAGAAACATTGAGAGAAGCAGCAAAAAGTCAAAGCAACAATGGATCAAAAATATAATAAAACCAGTGACATAGGTTAGACATTAGATCACCAAGTATACAGCTTATCAAGAGTCCAGAAACATGTATGAATTAAATATCAGGACAAAATAATGAATCAGAAACCAAGTATGGATATAAAAGGCAGAAGATATAGAGATCAGGTCCACGGCCAGAATATATTTGAATTTACCAACGGCTTTCTGAAGACAAATCTTAGCCCAAAGAGTTAACCTCCTAATTGTGGGGATTTTAGATCCCATAGCATAGTTCTACTTCTAGGATATCTGGGGTAGATAGGACCTTCTCATCATATTACATAAACAAGAATCTGCTATATACATGTATAAGGTTGGCTTTGTCTTTGGTTAAATTACTGAATTGTGAACCTGAATGGTACTGAATTGTTACACCTGAACTGTACAACAGCCAATGAGCTCTCTCACCCTGCATTTTCAGAGCCCAAGTCCATTCTACAATTTTCAAATATATTAGTATGGAAACAGCTTATCCAGGAAGAGTAAAGATCCCTAGAGAAATAGATATGAAGAATGGGATTGCCTTTTATATTACATTTTAATGGGATTTATTTCTCCTTGGGCTAAATTTTACCTGAAATGAAGCCCAGACATCCCTGGATCCAAAATGAAAATGTAGTTAGGCTAGGGTTTCCAACTTGAAATGTATGTCACCTTCCTATTTCTTATTTCATGTGACACATTTAAAGTGTTGAAATAGCTGTCAACAGTGAATACTATATCTGACAAAAAAAATCCTCAAAAATAAAGGAGGCATTCTGAGATAAAAGTTGAGATTAGCTCATCAGTAGTAGACATGCTTAAAAGAAATGCTAAGTGTTCCTCCAGGCTGAAATGAAAACATACTAGACTGCAACTCAATGCTATACAAAGAAACAAAGAATACAGGTAAAGGTAACTATATAGGTAAATATAACAGCCAATATTATTTTATTGGTTTGTAACTCTTCTTTTTTTATAGATAATAATTTAAAAAGCATAATATCCCTTATAAATCTATGTTAAAGAGCATGCAAAGTACAGATGTAATATGTGAAGATAACAAAACAAAGAGGAAGTTACAAAGAAGTTTAGAATTGGTTTTTGTATACTTTTGAAACTACGTTGATATTAATATGAACTAGGTTGTTTAATTTTCAGTTATTAATTGGAATCCCCAGGGTAACCACTAAGAAAATAACTAAAAATATACAGAAAAGGAAATGAGAAGGAAATCAAAACAGTACACAATAAAAAATAAAAGAAACAAAAAATAAGGCAATAATGCAGGATTTGAGGAGCAAAAAATGATGACATTAAAAACAAATGGTAAGTGTTCTGTTTCCTCCTATTTCATTTTTTGGAAGAGTTTGCTTCAGTCTTTTCACTTGCTATAAATCTATTCAGATTTCCTATTTCTTCTTGACTCAGTTTTGGTAGGGTGTGTTTCTAGGAATTTGTCCATATTATTTAATATACCCAATTGTCAGCATAAAGATATTCATCATATTCTTTTATAATGCTTTTTACTTTTATAATCAATAGTAATATTCCTATATCCATTTCTTATATTAGTAAATTGAGTTGTCTATATTTTTTTCTTGATGTGTCTACTTAACGGTTTTGTCAATTTTGTTATTTCTTCAAATAACCATCTTTTGTTTTCATTGACTTTTTCTATTGTTTTTATATTTCATTTACCTCATCTTTATTATTTTTTCCCTTCTATTAGCTTCAGGTTTGGCTTGTTTTTCTTCCTGATGGATTGGCCTTTCTATTAATTTATAATATCTTTGTCTCATAACAGTTTTTGACTTACAGTATATTTTGTCTATTAACATAGTACCCCATCACTCTTTTTGTTACTATTGCCCATGGAATATATATATGTGTGTATATATATATTATATATATATATATATATAATATATATATACACACATATATATATTCCATGGGCAATAGTAACAAAAAGAGTGATGGGGTACTATGTTAATAGACAAAATATACTGTAAGTCAAAAACTGTTATGAGACAAAGATATTATAAATTAATAGAAAGGCCAATCCATCAGGAAGAAAAACAAGCCAAACCTGAAGCTAATAGAAGGGAAAAAATAATAAAGATGAGGTAAATGAAATATAAAAACAATAGAAAAAGTCAATGAAAACAAAAGATGGTTATTTGAAGAAATAACAAAATTGACAAAACCGTTAAGTAGACACATCAAGAAAAAAATATAGACAACTCAATTTACTAATATAAGAAATGGATATAGGAATATTACTATTGATTATAAAAGTAAAAAGCATTATAAAAGAATATGATGAATATCTTTATGCTGACAATTGGGTATATTAAATAATATGGACAAATTCCTAGAAACACACCCTACCAAAACTGAGTCAAGAAGAAATAGGAAATCTGAATAGATTTATAGCAAGTGAAAAGACTGAAGCAAACTCTTCCAAAAAATGAAATAGGAGGAAACAGAACACTTACCAAGTCATGCCATGAGGTCATTATTACTCTGAAACAAAACCAGACAACAACATCACAAGAAAGAAAACTTACAGAGCAATAGTCATTATAAATACAAATGAAAAAATTCTTAACAAAATACTAGCAAATCCAATCTAGCAACATATAAAAAGAATTCTAGAAGGAGAGGCAAGAAGGCAAACTAGAGGTGCCCAGGGAGTGTTCCTCACACAGAAAAAGACCGGAACAAAGAATGGACAGCTAAGTACTAAAGAAAGCATTGGTGGGAGAGCATGGGAGGACAGCATGTGTCTGGTGAGAACTCTGTGGAGCACAAAAACCCGAGAAGGTGGCATAGAGAGGAGAGACACACGGCTTCAGCTGCCAATTATCCAACACCAGAATTAACACAGGAAAAATTCCCCTTCATGAAAAAAAGAATCTGCTCTTCTGTAAGCACTTCCTAGTAGTAATCCTCCTCCTATTCATGCCCCAGCATGTTGCAAACAATGCCAAAGTTGCCACCACCGTTGTCCAGCTCCAAGGCCACCACAGGTCTTTCCACCCAGCCTCCACTACAACTGCCACCACCCCTCCTGCTGTGAGTCTCCCACCACCACCATCAAGACTTGCAACCTACTGTGGCCCGTTTTGCTGCAGACCTTCCTGCATCTCTGTGCCCTTCATGGCCCTTCCTCCTGCTGCTGGTGCTCCCACTATATTCCCTTTCACCATCACCTCTGCCACTGCCACCCCTCCCACTGCTGCTGCTCCAGTCCCCCTGCACAGCAGTTTATCCTGCTCCTCACCACAGAAGCCACCTCTCTAGCTTCCCAGCCCAGGAGGCACCAGCTACACCTCATCCAGATCCATGTGTTCCTGTGTTTCACCAGGCATGAGGAAAGAGGAAATAGGTAAGCAAGTGCAGCCCCATGCACCTGGGTGCGGGGACTACTTGTGCAGCTCATATGACTGCCTAAACCCAGGGAGGGACACATGTAGAACTACCAGTGAGTGCAAAAACATAGGATAGACAAATAGAGTATGGAAGAAAACACCCAACCACCACCAACCAATCTCCCAAACAGGAGAAGCAAAAACACAGGAGGACCCTCTACCTGTAGGAAAGAGGAAAGAGATACTCCAACTAGGCTCACCTATTCAAGCTGAGGAGCTTCAGTGTACCCCAGTGCACCTAGGCACTTCTCCCAAGAACTTGAGATTTCACCCACATACATGATGACCCAACAGTGTCACTTACTTAAGCAAGAAACCACTGAGTTCCCCATTGCCTAGGTCATGTAGGTACTCATAGACAATTCCAACATTGAATATGACTGAGGTAACCACACAGAGATGACACTACTCTGCCTGCCAGGAACCAAAATAAAAACACCCTACCCAATGACCAATATAAAACACATCTATAGAAAGGAGTCTCTGTCCTCAAAAGTCAAAATAGAGTAATAGAAGAAGCAACTACTCCACCAGATGACCAGACATCAACGCAGGGATACTAGAAATGTGAAAAAGAAAATATGAAACCCCCAAAGGAATAAAAATTTCTTAAGTATGAGACCCCCAACAGCAGCAAACCCTTGAATTATCTGAAAAGGAATTCAGAGCAACAATCTTAAAGAGACCCAAGAAGATACAAGAAGACTTAGAAGACACAACAAAATGAGAAAAAATAATCCAGGATATGAGGGAGGAAATTTACAATGAGACAGATGCCATAAAAATGAATGTAGCAGAACTCCTGGAACTGAAGGATTCATTCAACAAAAGACAATATACAACCAAGAGCTTAAGTAGCAGGCCATAACAAGCAGAAGAAAGAATTTCTGATCTCAAAGGCAGTCTCTTCAAAATAACACTGGCAGACAAAAAAACAAGGAAAAATAATTTTTAAAAATGAACAAAATCTATGAGAGATATCAGACAACTGTAAGCACACAAACATCCAAATCATGGGTATTCTGGAAGGGGAGGAGAAAGGAAAAGGCATTGAAAATATATTAAATGAAATAATAGCAGAAAACTTCCCAGGTTTCATGAGAAATGCAGACTTCAGATCAAAGAACCTCAAAGATTCCCAGAGTTTCAAACTAAAAAAGTCCTGTCCAAGATGCATTATAGTTAAATTGTTAAAAGTCAAAGACAAAAAGAAAATCTTAAAAACAGCAATAGAAAAATGTCAAGTCACCTATAAAGGAGTTCCCATCATACTAACAGCAGATTTCTCAGCAGAAACCTTACAGACAAAAAGAAAAAGGGATGATATATTCAAAGGATAAAAAACCTGCCAGCCAAGAAGACTATACCCAGCAAAGCTATCCTTCAGAATTGAAAGAGAAATAGTGTACTACCTAGGCAAACAAAAACTGCAGGAGTTCACCACCACATGACTAGCCCTACAAGAAATCGTCAAGAAACTCCTGCATCTGGAATCCAAAAAAATGATAATTAAACCATGAATACACAAGAAAGAACAAAAACTGCCAGTAGAGCAGAAATGAAAATAAGAAAGAAAAAGAAATTATATCTTACCACTTCAAAAAACCAACAAACACCAAAGACAAACAATTAAAGAAAAAGACCAAAAAAGATATTTAAAACAACCACTTAAA
Source organism: Galeopterus variegatus (assembly GCF_000696425.1). Taxonomy (NCBI): domain Eukaryota; kingdom Metazoa; phylum Chordata; class Mammalia; order Dermoptera; family Cynocephalidae; genus Galeopterus; species Galeopterus variegatus. The sequence goes on from NW_007727915.1 coordinate 5,880, forward strand.
AATCAATAAAATGCCAGCAGTAAGACAATAGCTTTCAATAATAATAATCTACATACTGGAATAGATTCCAATATGTAGATTGGATTGGATTCCCCACTCAAAAGACATAGACTGGATTGGATTGACCACTCAAAAGACATAGACTGGCTGAATGGATTTTAAAACTAGACCCAACTATATGCAGCCTACAAGAAACTCACTTCACTTCTAAGGATTCACACAGACTAATAGTGAGTGAAGGGATGGAGAAAGATATACCATACAAATAGAAATCCAAAACAAGCAGGAGTAGCTACTCTTATATTAGATAAAATAGGTTTTAAACCAAAAACTATAAAAAGATACAAAGAAAGTCATTATATATTGATGAAGGGAACTATTCAGCAAGAGGATATAACAATCATAAATATATATATGCACCCAACTTCAGAGTACTCAGATACATATATACATATACATATAGTGTGGAGCACCCACTATTAGACCTAAAGAGAGAGACAGATACCAATACAGTAATGGTTGGGGAGGTCAATACTACTTTCCCAACATGGAACAGATCATGGAGTCAACAAACCAACAGAGAAATCCAGGATTTACACTACTCTTTAGACCAACTGGACTTGGCAGACATCTACAGAACATTTCACCCAACAAGTACAGAATTTACGTTCTTCTCACTAACCCATGAAACATTCTCTAGGATCAACCACATGTTAGGTCACAAATCAAGTCTCAACAATTTTTAAAAATTGAAATAATTTCAAGTATCTTTTCAGATCACAATGGATTAAAACTAGAAATTAATAACAAGTGAAACTCAGGACTCTGAAAATACATGGATATTAAACAATGTGCTCCTGGATGACCTATGGATCCAAGAAGAAATTAAATAGTAAATCAAAAAATTTCTTGAAACTAATGGAAATAAAGGCACATTATACCAAAACCTATGGGATACTGCAAAAGCAGTACTAAAAGGGAAGTTTATTTATTTATTTGTTTTCCACAAAAGGTATCCATTTGTGGAAGATTTTATTTTATTATTTTATTTTTTTAAAGAAAATGTAGTTTTATTAATATTATTTTTTTACATTCTAGGATGTTGTTCTGGAGTAGTTGGGAGGGAAGGTGAGAGCAGAAAGGGGAAGGAAATGCGATGAAAGAAGGAGGAAGGAGGAGGGGCAGGATTGAGGCCTGTGGCACCCCCCTCATTCCCACAAGGGACTTCCAGGGGTAGCTTGGACATTGCAATCCAGTGCACCTGGGTTGTGTAGAAATTCTGGTCTGAGCCTGAGTCTTTTCATCAAACTGCACCCCACGCAGTTCTATATTCCTGACCTGTCTCCTCTGAGTGGTCCTGCATTGACTGGGGGGCAGATCAGCTGTCCTTGCTGTGCCCCAGTGTTCCCCTGGTGGGCCCATCTCCCCCACCACCCATGCTGCAAACACTTCCCATGGGATAGGCCATGCTTCAGTACCTTGCAATGACTCACTGAGCGCTGAATGGCTCCTTTTTTTCAGTTGTTCTGGCTCCTTACTCCTATGTGGGTCCACAGGAACCCTATTAGTGTTCCTGCTGGCCTGGGCGCCACCAAGGCCCTCTTCTCCCCTGCTGCCTCCAAGCAACTTCATCCAAAGGGCACAGCTGTGGCTTTTGCTGGCGCCTGCTCTGTGCCCCGAGCTCTCAGCAGCTCCAGCCTGGAAGCAACCAGGGCTTGAAATGCTCAGTGTTTTTTTTTCTTTCTCTCATTATGGCTTCTCCTGCCTTCATGTACTCCATAGGTTTTTCTTCCTCTTCCCCTGAGCTCTAGTGACCCCAGCTTGGCTGTCATTGCTTTTTTATAGATGTAAATTGATTGACTTGTGGGACAGAGTGACACTCAGAACCATCTATTCCCCCACCTTGATCAGAACTCTCTAAGAGGGAAGTTTATAGCAATAAACACTTACACCAAAATAATAGAAACAATTCATATAAACAACCAAATTTTATACCTCACAGAACTAGAAAAACAAGAACACAATGTAATTCCAAAATTAGTAGATGGAAAGAAATAATTAAGATCAGAGAAGAACTAAGGGAAATACAGACAAAAATAAATACAAGAGTCAAATGAAACAAAAAGTTTTTTGGTTTTTTTGAGACAATAAACAAAAAGACAATCCATTAGCTAGACAAGAAGAGAGAAGACCCAAACAACAAAAATCAGAAAAGAAAAAGAAGACATTACAACCAACAACACAGAATACAAAGAATCATTACAGACTATTGTGAGCAACTGTAGGCCAACAAATTTGAAAACCTGGAGGAAATGGATAAATTTCTGGACACATACAATCTAGCAAGACTGAACCAAGAAGAAATAGAAAACCTGAACAGACTGATAGCAAGTAACCAGAATGAAGCAGTAATTAGTAGTCTTCCAACAAAGAAAAGCACAGGACCAGATGGCTTTAATGCTGAATTCTACCCAACCTTTAAAGAAGAATTAACACTGATCCTTTTCAAACTATTCCAAAAATTTTGAAACAGGACATTCTCCCAAATTCATTCTATGAGGCTACCATCACCCTGATACCAATATCAGACAAAGATACAACAATAAAAGAAAATTATAGGCCAATTTCCTTGATGAACCTAGAGGCAAAAATTCGCAACAAAATATTAGCAAACAGAATACAACAGCACAGCAAAGAGATTATACACCATGATCAAGTGGGATATATGCCACATATGCAAGTATGGATGAACATACACAAGTCAATAAATGTGATATACCACATGAACAAAATCAAGGGCAAAACAAAATGATTATCTCAACAGATGCTGAAAAAGCATTTGACAAAATTCAACATGGTAAAGACTCAACAAATTAGGTATACAAGGAAAATATATTTAAACAATAAAAGACATGTATTACAAACTTACTACCAGTATCATTCTCAATGAGAAAAAGGTTTAAGCTTTTCCTTGAAGAACAAAAATAAGACAAATGTCTTACTCACCACTCTCACCACTCCAATTTAACACAGTTTTGGAAGTATTAGCCAGAGCAATCAGGCAAGAGAAAGAAACAAAGGGCACCAAATTGGAAAATAAGAAATAAAATTATCCCTGTTTATATATGACATGATCCTATACATAGAAAATGTTAAAGACTCTACCATAATCTCTTAGAGCTGATAAACAAATTCAGTAAAGTTGCAGGATACAAAATCAATATACAAAAATCAGCAGCATTTTTATACTCCAACAACAAACTAGCAGAAAAAGATTTCAAGAAAGCAAGTCTATTCACAAGAGCTACCAAAAAATAAAAATAAGATACAAAGGAATAAATTTAACCAAGGTCAAAGACCTCTGCAACTAGCACTACAAATCACTGCTGAAAGATATTAAAGAGGATAGAAAAAGATGGAAAAACATTTCATGCTCATGGATTGGACCAATTAACAATGTGAAAATGTCCTTACTACCCAAGTGATCTACAGATTCCATGCAATCCCCATTAAAATATCTAAGACATTCTTCACAGAAACAGAAAAAAAAAACAATCCTAGTATTAGTATGGGACAACAAAAGACCCAGAATAGCCAAAGAAAAAAAAAATTGTGAGATACTGAATAGCAAGCTGACAAAGCCCATGCTATTCTAGGGAATAAGCTTTCAAGGCTTGCTTCCCATTTTGCCTGCTTCCCCCTTCTCCCTCCCCTTGAGATCTGACCTTTGATTGAACCCAGGACCCTGAGAGCTTTGTAAATGAGGAAATTATGCTCTTATTTTGTTGATAAGTAGTTAGCCATGAATCTTCAAGTGCCATGGCAGCTGAAGATGGTCTATAAATAGCTTTGTACCAGACATAACTGATTTAATCACCACAATGTGTTATTTTCACTGGCTTATAAAAAGGAACCTAAAATAAACTAAGATGCTTCACAGGTCATCAGCCTGTGGAGTCCTCCTGATCCCATAAGCATGTTTCTTCATTCCCCACCATCTCCCCTTAGGTACTGGTCGATTACAAAAAATAAATTAAAAAGACCAAAGACAAAGCCATATGCATGGCACTGCCTGACTTCCAATTATACTAAAAAGCTACAGTAACAAAACGGCATGGTACTGGCATAGTAACAGACACACGTACCAATGCAACAGAAGAGAATGAGATATCAGTTTATGTACTTACAGCCAGCTAATCTTCAACAGAGGTACCAAGAACATACATCGTGAAAAAGACCACCTCTTCAATCAATGGTGCTGAGAAAACTGAAAATCCATGTGTAGAAGAATGAAACAACCTGTATCTCTCACCATATACAAAAATCAACTCAAAATGTATTAAATACTTAAATATAAACCTGAAACTATAAGACTCCAGAAGAGAACATAGGAGAAACACTGCATAATGTAGGACTGTGCAAGACTATGAATAAGACTTCAAAAGCACAGGCAACAAAAGAAAAAAAATAAACAAATGAGAGTATATCAAACTAAAAGGTTTTGCACAGCAAAGGAAATAATCATCAGAGTGAAAAGACAGCCTAAAGAATGGGAGAAAATATTTGCTAACTCCACATCTGACAAGGGATTAATATCCATAATAGATAAAGAACTTTTAAGCAACTTAACAGTAAAAAAAAAAAAAACCCGCAAAAAAACATATTAAAAAATGGGCAAAAGAACTGAATAGGCATTTGTCAGAGGATGACATACATATGGCCAACCGGTACATGAAAAAATGCTCCATATCACTGATCAGCAGGGAAATGCAAATCAAAACCAAACTGAGATATCATCTCACCTCAGTTAGCCTGGCTATTACCAAAATGAGAGAGAATAAAAAAATGTTAGTGAGGATGTAGAGAAAGGAGAACACTTTTACACTGTTGGTGGGACTATAAATTAGGACAGCCATTGTCAAAAACAGTATAGAGGTTTCTCAAACAGCTATAGATATAATTACCATACAATTCAGTAATCCCACTACTGGATATATACACAAAGGAATGGAAATCATCATATTAAAGGGATACCTGCACTCGCATGTTTACTGTAGCAGTATTCACAGTAGCCAAAATATGGAATCAACCTAAATGCCCATTAATGGATGACTAGATAAAGAAAATGTGGTATATATACACAATGGAATACTATTCAGCCTTAAAAAATAATGAAATTCTGCCATTTGCATCAAAATAGATGAGCTTGGAGATTATGTTAAGTGAAATATGCCAAGCACAGAAAAAGAAATACCATGTGTCCTCACTCATAAGTGGCATCAAAAATAATAAATAAATATATAAGAAAGGAAGGAAGGAAGAAAGAAAGAATGAATCACAATAATACACTGAACATTCAAAAGGCGAGAACAGAACTGTAGTTCCTAGATGTGGAAATGGGACAGTAGGAGGGGGGTTAAGGGTCACAAAGAATTACCACATTTTCTAATGATGAATATGCTAATTATCATGATTTGATTATTATATACTGGACACAGGTACTGAGGTTCAATTCTGTATCCCACTAATATGTGTAATCAACTACGTTTGTACAAAAAAAAAAAAAAAGAAAATTATACACCATAACTAAATGGGAGTTATTTAAAGTATGCAAAGTTGGTTCAACATACAAAAATGATGCTTTCATTAAAAAGCAGATAATAATCTCAATTGCTGTAGAAAAAGTGAATTAAAAAATCAACAGTTTTTTATGATTAAAAGCACTTGACAAACTAGAAATAGAATGGAACCTCCTCATTTTGGAAAATGGCATTTATGAAAAAAACTATAACTAACATTATACTCATTTATATAAAATTGAAAAGTCACGAGCAAGATGAGAATGCCAGCTTTTAACAGTTCTATTAAACATTGTACCTGTAGTTCTAGTCAAAATAATTAACAAAAATGTGTCAAAATTATATAAAAAAGAATTATGTCTATCTCTATTCAGACATCAGAATCTTATACACAAAAAGAATTGTTTTAAAAATTCACAAAAAGCTGTTAGAATTAATAAACTTAGAAATTTGAAAAATACAAAATAAAAATAAAAATAAGTTGTATTTTTATATGTTAGCTATCTGAAAAGGAAATTAAGAGAACATTTCCATTTACAATGGCACTGAAGTGAATGAAATATTTAGAAAAAAACTTAACCAACTATACAATAGATTTGTATATTGAAAACTACAAAACATTGCTGAAAGAGTTTAGAAAAGCACCAAATAAATGGCAACACATCCTGTGTTCATGGATTGGAGGAGCTAATATTGTTATTATGGTCATACCCCAAAAGGTAATGTACAGATTAAATTCAATCCCTATGAGAATCCCAAAAGACTTTTTTGCAGAAATAAAAAAGCCAATCCTAAAATTCATATGAAATTTCAAGGAACCTTGAATACTTAAATGACCTTGATAGAAGTAAATAGAAGCAAAGTTGAGGACTCACAGTTCCCAAAATACTTGCAATTTGTGGTAATGAGCATACTAATAGTATTAATCTGATCATCACATCTTGGACACAGGTAGTGATGGTCAGCTTTGTGGACCATGAATATGTATAGTCAATAAAACAAAGCAAAACAAAACAAAACAAAACTTATTACAAAGCTACAATGATCAAAACAGTGAGGTACATGCAAAAAAAACAAAGACATATATTAACTCCCCTCCTTATTTGTAGAGAATACATTCCAATATCCCCAATGGATGCCTGAAACTATGGACAATACAGAACTCTATACCTCTATGTTTTATCTTATACATACATACTCATCCTAAAGTTTATTTTTTAAGAGGTAAAATTGTTTTTAAGGTTTTTTTATTAAAATATAATTAATTATACATATTTTGGGGGTACAGAGTTGACTATCACCAGTGTTTGTGTACAATATATGATGATCAAATCAGGATAGTCAGCATATTCATCATTACAAAATGTACTCATTTGTTGTGTCCATTAACCAATTTTATTTATTTATTTATTTATTTTTATTTTCTCTCTTCTTCATCTAACTCAACTTAACTCTCCTCCATCAATGGGCTTTCTGGTTGGTTCCATATTTTGGCTATTGTAAGTAGAGCTGCAATGAACAGGGGCGTGCGGGTATCCCCTCACTTAAAGGCACCCTTTCCCACTGATTTTATGAATGTCTTTCTATTTACTATTGTATGTTGCATTATGCATATTTATTGTATTATGCATATTTATCTAAATGAAAGTATATGATATTATTATGTGCCTGTTTTAAAAGTACAGAAATGGTATTTGGTCAGAAATCTCACTTTGTTTCTTATTTCAAAGCTCAGAATTATTACAGCTTTATTTTCATTATAATGTGCAGATCTAGTTCGTTCTATCATATATCCGCATAGATTTTTTTCTCATGCATATACTGCATTTTACTTATGAAGTCCCCTGATGGTTACTTCTTATTCTTTACAGTTTCAAACCACACTCAATTCATATCCATTTACATGTTTCCTTGTGCATTTACGTGAGAGTTTCTGTGGTTACATATCTAAGAGTGGATTTCATAGTTCTTGAGTTTAAGCATGTACTGTAGGCTTGATTACTTTACAAAACAGCTGCACTGGTCTGTGTTTCCAATAGCAGTGCAAGAAGGTTTCTGTTTTCACATATCCTCATTGGCACTTGATATTATCTGCTTTTCTGTTTTTTGCCATTTGGATGTGTGTAAAGTGATATCTTTCTATTGTTTTATTTGAATATCTCTGATTACTAATGAGGCTGAGCATTTCTCTATGTAGTTATCAACTAATTGTGTTTCCTTTACTGTGAACTGCTGTTACTATTTGACCACTCTCCTACTTGCTTACCTTTCTTTGTATTGCAGAATTCTTTGCACATTTGAGATAATAATCTATTGTCAGTCATGAAAATTATAAATACCTTGTCCCAGAGAATCACCAATCTTGTCTTTACTGTCTTTTTTTCTTTGTTAAAATTTCTTTGACCTTTTTTTTATTGATTATGCATATTTATGGGGTACAAAGTTGACCATCACCACCTGTGCCCAAGATAAGATGGCCAGATCAATGTTATCAACGTGCCCATTACCACAGACTGCAATTTTTTTATTATCTGTGTATATTCATGGGGTATGAAGCTGACCATCACCACCTGTGCCCAAGATGCAATGGCCAGATCAATACTATTAGCATGCCCATTACCACTAATTGCAATTATTCCCCATGTCCCACACCCAATTAATCCCCAACCTCCCTCCTCCTCCCCACCTTCCCACCCCCACCCCACAACCCTAGGTATGCTCTCTTCCTGTGCAAGTCCAATGCACCACCATGGTCTTTCTTTCTTTCCTTCTTTCTCTCTTAACACACTTATGAGTGAAGATATGTGGTATTTTTTCCTCTGTGCCAGGCTTATTTCACTTAGCGTAATTTTCTCTAAGCTCATCCATGTTGCTGTGAATGGCAGAATTTCATCCATTTTTATGATAGAGTAGTATTCCATGGTGTATATATACCACATTTTCCTTATCCAGTCATCCATCAATGGTGCGACTGCTGTGGAAACCATTTTGGAAGTTCATTAAAAACTTAACACAAAAATACAATATGACCCAGCAATTCCACTCTTAAAGGTATACCCCAAAGAAATGAAAATAGGTGGTGTTTAAACAAAAAATTGTAAGTAAATGTTCACAAAAGCACTATTTACAATAGCTAAAGATGGAAAAAACCTCAAACATCCATTAATTGATGAATTGATAACAAAATGTTATATAATTCATACAATAAAATATTTTTCACCCATGAAAAAGAATGAGGTACTAATACATGCTATAACATGGATGGAACTTGAAAACATAATGGTAAATAAAAGAAGCCAGAAACTAAAGGTCACATATTATATGATTCTATTTATATGAAGGGCAAATTCATAGACACAGAAAGATTAGTAGTGTTCTGAGGTTGTGGGGAGAATAGAATGGGAGTGACTGATTACAGGTTACAGGGTTTCTATATTAGGTGATACAAAAGTTCTCAAAGACAGCATGATACTGGCATAAAAACAGACACATGTACCATTGGAACAGAAGAGAGAACCCAGAAATAAACTACATATTTACAGCCAACTGATCTTTGACAACAGCACTATTTTTCACACAATGGGGAAAGAAGAGCCATTCAATATCTGGCTGGAAAAACTGGACATCCACAAGAAGAATGAAACTAGACCCCTACCTCTGCCATATACCAAAATCAACTCAAAATGGACTAAAAACTTAAATATAAGACATGAAACTATAAAACTCCTGGAAGAAAACGTAGGAAAAACACTCCACAATTGAGTAAATGCTTTATGAACAAGACCCGAGAAGCACAGACAATAAAAGAAAAAATAAACAAATGGGATTATATCGAACTAAAAACTTCTTCACAGCAAAAGTAACAATCAACAGAGTGAAAAGGCAACCTACAGAATGAGAGAAAATATTTGCAAACTATAAATCCTACAAGGGATTAATAGCCAGAATATACAAGGAACTCAAACAACGTAACGGTAAAAAAAAAAAAAGATTAAAAAATGGGCAAAGGAGATAAATAGACATCTCTCAAAGGAGGACATACAAATGGCTGGCAAATATATGAAAAAATGCTCAACATCACTAATCATCAGGGAAATACAAATCAAAACCGCAGTGTGATATCATGTCACCCCAGTTAGACTGGCTATTATCAAAAAGAGAATAACAAATACTGGTGAGGATGTGGAGAAAGGGGAAGCATTCTGTAGTGTTGGTGGGATTGTAAATTAGTACAGCCATTATGGAGAAGAGTATGGAGGTTGCTCAAACAAGTACAAATTGAATTATCACACAATCCAGCAATCCCACTTCTGGGCATATACACAAAGGAATGGAAATCATTATGTCAAAAGTATATGTGCACACCCATGTTGATCACAACTCTATTTACAATAGCCAGTCGGTGAAACCAACCTAAATGTCCATCGACGGATGACTGGATAAGGAAAATGTGGTACATGTACACAATGTTTTACTTCTCAGCCATTAAAAGGAATGAAAGTCTGCCATTTGCAGCAACATGGATGAATTTAGAGAAAATTATGTTAAGTGAAACAACCCAAGTGCAGAAAGAGAAATACTGCATGTCCTCAGTCATAAGTGGGAGCTGAATAAATAGACAAATAATAAAGAAAGAAACAAACAAACAACAATCTCAATAATACACTGAACATTTAGAAGGAGAGAATAGTACCATGGTTACTAGAAGTGGAAAGGGGAAGGGGGAGAGGATGGGAAAGGAGGTTAATGAGAAATTAGTGAGAAATTGGTTAACAAACACAAAGAATGATTACATATCAAAATGATGAATAAGCTAACTATCCTGATTTGGCCATCATATATTGTACACAACTATTGACAGCCAACTTTGTATCACACAAATGTGTATAATCATTTATGCTTCAATAAAAAAGAAACAAAATAGAGCTTGGATATCTGCATGAAAATAATTTTGATGTAGATATTGGTGATGGTTGCACTATGTTGTGAATATACTTAATGTCATGGTCTTGTAAACTTTAAAGTGGTTAAAATGATAAATTTTATGTTGTATGTATTTTACCATAAAAAAAGGATTATTTTAGTACCAGTGGCCCCTTCATAATTTTCTCCCTGTGTCTGTAGAATTGGCTGATCCGAGAGAACAACACTTTGAGAGAGACAGATAATTGGACTGATATATTTTATGAGGAATAGAGGCTGGACTTTCCAGAGTAGGGCAAGATTATTTCAATATGTAAAATTCTGTGATGACAGATCTGAATAGTAACCTTCAATAGAGAGGGGAGAAGTATCACTGGGGAACTGTAGTGTATGATAGGTTAGGGTGCCAAAAACAGGAAAGAGGAAGATTTGGAAAAGAGACAAACTATAGAAGACAAACTGTCTGCTTCATTTTGCCGAGGAATAACCTTGATGAGATCATATCCTGAAATTTGTTGCCATTTCCTGAAAATCCCCAGAATACTGTGCAACTCTCTCCAAGTTAGACATAAAAGGTTTATATCAACCCTGGGATTTATACACCTGCAGTCAGAGGCTTAGGAATCCTGGAAAGCATAGAAGAAAGAGAGGTATATTTTCTTTTTCTTCCTTTTTTTTTCAATAACTCATTCTGTTCTTGGACCCACCATTAGAACTAGTGCTTTCTCTCCATTAGATACTGACATTATTTTAACAGAGCATTTATGAAGCATTCCACTGTAAATCACATCATTTTATTTAACATATACAGAGTGGCCAGTGTATACCAAAACCCTTTTCTCTGCTTATATTTTAGTTTATCCTTTCATGTAACTCTTACAGCAAGCCACACCACTGAGTCAGTACAGAATCCAATTTCTAAATCATGTTTGACTAGAGAGCTACTCTGGAAAATTCCAGTACCCTGTTTTCTACTGGACTTCTCCGTTAGAGTTTTGGACTCCAATTCAGACTCATGGGATTGTCATTTCTTATTGCACATTTTGATGTACAAAGAAGGCAAAGAAGGCAGGAGGTGTGTGAGAATATATCAACAAGAAGTAATGAGGCAGTTAAGCCTAAGAGAAATTAGATGTGAGAGTTGTTGAACTTGCAGAAGAAAGAGTGAGATAATGTGAAAAAAAGTTCACGAACTCTATGTTTCCTTATATAAGGTGAATGCAAGCTTGTCCAATTTAACATTGGTCATTGTTTTACTCTTTCTGTACAGTTATCTGAACCTAAAATCAAAAAGCAATTAATTCAATCATTAAGAAAACAGCCATAAAATGTACCTAGAATTCCAAGTCTCTGACGACATTTATGTATAAAACGTCCATAGCAAATCAGTTAGTACTCACATACCACATTATAGTGGGATACTATTACTGATAGACTGAAGAGGAGCTGATCAGCATAATGTGACTCAAGAGGCACCAAAAAGTACCTTATCTGCAAATGTTTCTCTCTGTAATTTTGACTTGCACTATTAGCAAATTATTATTTCCATTAAATAGTGCTCTTTTGTGAGGTTCTTTTCTATAATGTAAATATCTCGAAAGACAATAACATAAGATGACAACCTATCAGTGGTGTGCTGAAGCTAGCTTTTACATATGCAAGACAGCCCATTGTGTGCATCTCTTACCAACTCCCCTTAGTGATTTCCACTCAGTAGTTTTAAATCACTCATGTTGGGAGTTTACACAGAAGCCATCAAACAAATCAAGCTTACTTAAAATCTGATTCAATCATTTTAAGTTCATGCCTATATATTTTTTAATTGTTTTATGTACCCTATTTTGCATTTAGAATACACTCCTACAGAAAAGCTTTAATTTGCTTTGTATATTGTCCCATACACATAAGTTCTCTTTACATGAAAGTATTTTGTGTGTGTTTTTCCCCAAAATAGACACAAATATATGGAAGATTATTTTAGCTTGGATTACACAAAATTATCATACAGGTCATATATCGATTATATTGGAAGAGGCCTTAGAGTAGGTAGGTGCTTATTGAGCATTGTTTCAAAGATAAAGGGAGATTATGAATAAAAAAAAAGAAAGAAAGAAAAAAAGTACTCCCACGTGTTTACAACTCCTCCCCCTATTTCCTATGGGTTTTTAAGGGCCCAGAAACTCCCCTCCTACTGTGATAAATAGTGGTTACCTAAAATACAGACATAAGGTCTCACATCCACAAATATTTCCCCAAAATCAAATTCAATGAGGGGTAGAAAGAAATCAGGAAATAAAGAGGGGACTACATGGAGAAAAAGGCAACTAAGAACATCAAAGATAATTCTTACCATCTATTTTTTTTTTTCAGGAAGACACTAAAGGCAAAAAATAAAATTCAAAAAGAATTCAACTTCCTACCTGTCTTTTAGACATGGCAGAACTTTAGGGTCGTCAACTCTTCAAACATAATTTGGAATCTTTTTTGTAGCAGCTTGCCTGTATGTTATTCTATGTTCAAAGATTCCATTGCTGAGATCAATGGACACATTGCCTGGATTTGATCACTTGGCATTTTTTAAGCCAAACCAAAGCCTCAAAGTAAATATTTCCTACATAGATCATTTAGGCCACAAATGAAAATGTAAGGAATAGCAGCAGGGAAAATATTGCTTTAAAGTTCCTTGCAAACCATACTGCATGAATTAGTGACTAAAGAATTTCAGCTGGCAGGGAACACTGTACAAAGAGGGGGAAGGGATAAAAAGCAGCATTCCAATATTTTCATCTTATTCAAGTTGTTACAACTCCAAACCCTCAAAATTGTCATGTTTCTTCACATGCTAACTAAGCTAAGCTTATGCTGCTTCCCAGACTTGCAAATTTCTCTTCAATAGGTTTCCAGGAACCACGAAGAAAGACAAAAACTAGCATATAGCTTCCCTGAATTTAGCTCCAGAGGGAAGAAATCAGTAGTAGCTAATCAACCTCTATATACTGTCGGGGTGAAACATAAGTAGGGACAAAAGTTTCAGTAATATAAGATTTTTTTTCTCTGAATAAATTGTCCCCAGGTGACAGATAATTGTGTAGACCACATTAATGCAGCCACTATGTTTCAAAAGCTGCTCCTTTCTCTATCGCTCAACTGATCCACTCTGGGCCTTTGGCTTTGAGAGAATAAGCTCCATTCAGCTAAATTTATAGTCATTTCTTCCAAGCACATTCCATAATTGCTTGGAGGAGAAATCAAGACATCTGGCTTTCCATGTCCCTTCATTTGATAAATGTGCAGTGCTTTTGGAGGAATATTTTCTTTTTATCCCCTCTGGAAGCCATGATCCAATAGGGAGCCATAGGGTAATGCTGTTCAAATAGCCCCTCCATTGGTCAGAGAGTCATTCTGGTCCTTTTGTAAATAAATATAGTAATTTGATAGATTTCCAGAGAGAAATACTAACTTTCAAATTCTAAGTGAGCCCAGTCACTAATTCATTAAAGTTTTCAATCACATTTATTAAGCATCTACTATGTGCCAGAAAACTGTACTATGTACACATGAAGATGATGCTATGTGGTAAAGTCCAGACTTTCTTTCTACAGGCTATGTCCAAGATGTGGCAAGGTTTTGTTTTTTGTTTGTTTTGTTTTTAATTGAAATATAGTTGATTGTACACATTTGTGGGGTACAGAGTTGAATATCAATACCTGTGTGCAATACATAATTCTCAAATCAGGATAATTAATATATTCACCATCACAAAACTATCATATTTTGTGACAATCAATTTCTTGCTAACCCCTCCATCCTCCCCCTTTTCCACCTCTGGAAACTGCAGCTCTGTTCTCTCCTTTTGAGAGTTCAACATATTATTGTGATTCTTTCTTTTTCTTTCTTTTTTTCTTTCTTTCTTTTTTTATTCTTTCCTTTCTTTCTTCTCTCTCTCCCTCCCTTCCTGCCTCCCTCCCTCTCTCTCTCCCTCTCTCTCTGTCTCTCTCTCCTTCCTTCCTTCCTTCCTTCCTTCCTTCCTTCCTTCCTTCCTTCTTAGCTCCCACTTATGAGTGAGGACATGCAGTGTTTCTCTTTCTGTGCCTGGCTTATTTCACTTAACATAGTTTTCTCAATGTTCATCCATGTTGCTGAAAATGGAAGCATTTCATTCTTTTTTATGGCAGAGTAGTATTCCCTTGTGTAGATATAGCACATTTTCCTTATCCAATCATCCCATGATGGACATTTAGGTTGGTTTCAACTCTTGGCTATTGTAAGTAGAGCTATGATAAACATGGAAGTGAAAGTATCCCTTCGACATGATGATTTCCATTCCTTTGAGTATATATCCAGCAGTAGGATTACTGTATCATATGACAGTTCTATCTGTAGTTGTCTGAGAAATCTCTATACTGTGTGGCAAGTTTTTTGTCACTGGCATTTTAGGAAACACTAAAGAAGTGTTAAACTCATAAATCGAGTACATGCAAGCTGTAAGTCACTATTTGGATCAACTGTCAAAAAGTTACACGTGGGAAATAAAATATGGGGCCCGCCTCGTGGCTCACTCGGGAGAGTGTGGCGCTGGGAGCGCCGAGGCCGTGGGTTCAGATCCTATATAGGGATGGCCGGTGCGCTCACTGGCTGAGCGTGGTGCGGAAGACACCAAGCCAAGGGTTGTGATCCCCTTACCGGTCACCAAAAAAAAAAAGTTACTATAATATGGAAACTACACAATTACAGGTATAATGAAGTTGTACTTAAGAAAAACATGGAAACACCACTACTGTCATTAGTGATTTAGTAATAAAAGGAAAGACTAACTTCTTTTCAGATTGTGTCCTGGACTCAGTAACAGCAGAGGTGATATACTTGCTTCCACTTTCATTCATTTCTTATGACTGAAAACTAATGCTCAGAAGGATGACTCCAACGTCCTGAAAAATCCTGTCAACAAAAATTCAACCATGACCACCAGTCTACCTTGAAAAAGTGAAGAAACATGTTCATGCATTTTTCTAAGTTTTCAAATAAAAAAGGATTTGTTAACTTTTAGTTAATCCAAATAAGAATTAATTTAACCAGAACCACCCCAATCTCCAAGTATGCTGGTTAACCATGGCACATTAGTGGAATAATTGGTGCCACTCTGAAGGGCTTCTTGCCTAACCACACCCGATCCTCAGGCTCATCCTCTTCATGGACCATTAGTTTCCCTTGGGGTTGCTGAGAACCGTGAAAATACAAATGCAAACAAAGGTATAACCCATTAAATCTTTAATGATTTAGTAATTCTCTAGTGGACATTAGTTAATCTAATTTGTTAATTATCATCTAATAGAACCCTAAGGCAATGCAACATTAAGAAACTAAAGAGCTCTGGTTGATCAAAGGAGGTGTGGAGCTTAGGCCATTGGCCGGAGAAGGAAGTCCCATTTTGTTCACTGTAGTATGGACTTTAGAAACAGTGTCAGGATTACACGGAGCGGCAGGCAAGCCCAGGGTATATGAAGGACATGAAAGATGCTTTGGGTGGTTAAGGACTGTGAAAAAAGAGGGGCCATATCAGATTACTTAAAAAGTCAGAGGATATCAAATACAGTGAGCATATGGGGAAAATAGCAATTTCGTACATTGATGATGCTGTTAAGAATTTATACAGCCAATATGTTAGTATTGAGTAAAATTGAAAATGTGCAGAACTAGAGACTAGGTAAGTACAATATATGCTTATGATAGAATACTAAATAGCAGTTAAAAGGAATATATATCCTATAACTATAAAATATATAAACTAATTCCTTTTATCTGCTATTTAGCATTCCATCAAATGCATACATTATATATTTTATATATAAAATGCTTATTATATATAAATTTAATATATATACGGGTGCATCATGGAAGTATTCATATTATCTTTTAATTTTATTTTTCTATGAACTTTTTGAAATACTCTGGTGTATATATGCACACATAGATCGGTATATATTTAAAGTAATAACATATGTTGTCACCTTTAATTTTGGCAACTAATAAACAACAAAATATACTACCCAGTGTCACCATTATTTCATGAAAGAAATTGTATGTTTTTGGTGCAAACACTAAAAATGTGAGGCAGATATAACCTTGGATATAAAATATGGAATAAATGTAGCTTTATAAAAAACTCATTGCATTATCCAAAGGAAGTTATTTTTTTGTGAATTGTTGAAAATCTCATCACAGACTGGGATTTGAAACAAATACTTCATGAGAAATAAATAGTTCACTAAAAAATCTTTCATTGTTTATCTGAAATGCCAATTTAACTGGGATTCCTATATTATTCACAAAATCTGGTAATCCTAATCTAAGAATCAACGGCAGAGTAGGCCCAGATCTTTAGATACCAACATACTGTATATTTTAGGCTACCACGTACACTTGAAGCATTGTAAAACTTGTGGTTTGGCAGAGACCAGATCTCTATTTCTTTTCATTTCTGCACGTGACTTAATACAGGGCTCTGTACAGCTGGTGGTGTCTGAAGGACATTTATTTCCAGGATACTGTTGCCTTCACTTTGCATAACTGACTTTGTACTTGCTATTTTGATGCACTCACATGTCCAGCTTCTCTTCCAGGGATCACAATCTGCTCTATTAATGCTATTTGTACAGAGCTTTTCCTTAATAAGTCCACACTGCAACCCAAGTTGGGATTAGTATCTCATTTTGAAAAATGTAACTGTATTATTTGGCATCCTATACAGAATGGATTGAAAGCTTATTATGTATGCTGTAATTATTCCAATTTTAATTTAAGTTATAAAAGACACAATAAAGAGAATATTAATGTCTTACTAATTTCTCTCTCTTGATTTTTGTGCCATAATTTGTTGTAGTTCTACTACTGTTATAAATACATATTTTTCTTTAAAGTGATGACTAAATGTAAGAGGTTTTTTTCTATGAACAATCCAGGATTCATTAATTATGGTATAAATGTCTATGTTGTGATTATCTATTTTAAAAAGTACTTGAAGATATTTAAATGTAGAGTTCAGATTTAAATATACTAAAAAGTGAAAGATTTCAGTTCGTAAGAGTTCTGAGTTTAAGAGTTTCTGAGTTTCACCTACATTTTACCACAAGGGGGCATGTGGAGACCAAATACAAGAATAAATTTATAAAAGGTCTTTGATTGGAAAAAAATTTACAGTTGTTTTTAAACTGTTTGAAAAGGTGATTTATTTCACCACGGGTGTGGGTGTGTTTATTTTGTAAAACACAGTTTTACTGGACATTAGACTTGGCTAAATATTAAGTCACTCCATATTCTTCCCTGAATTTGGAGCTGAGAAAATGGTTTCATTGTTTTCTGAAATGGCTTAGTCCTCTTGATTTGTTGGATGAAGTAAAAAGCTAACAAGAAAATGCCTGCCACTGTCACTTCAACAGGTAGGTATTTTAGAGTGTACAGGAACATCTTTGTAAAACTGGGTGTCTTAAGAAAACTGATGATATATGGGAGATGTTTTTTCCTTTTCTCTTTTTCATGTACTGGAGTTTTGTTTCAATTTGTAAAATTTCTTTTTTAATGTCTTTATTTAAAATGGTTAACCATTTAATAATATGTAATGAATTATATGCCATGATTATCAGTTTCTCTATCTCTCTCTCTCTCTCTCTCTCTCTCTCTCTCACACACACACACACACACACACACACACACGCACACACACACACAGAGAGAGAGAGAGAGAATGAGCCAAAACATTCATGTCTCGATGGAAATATGAACAATTTTATGCAAAACAGATATAAACAAATCATCCTTTTCATAAATTCATGGGGCGTTACCTTTAAGTCTCTAAACTATTTGCCAGAATTCCTCAAAGAGAATATTAATACAAAAAAGGGGAGGGGGAAGTGACAACCAAGCAAAACAGAAATTCAAAATGGAAAAATGTCTGAACAACTTTAAAAGCAGATGTTTCCCAAGTGAAATATGTTCCACTTGAAATATTATACAAGCCAAAATTCAAGCAAATGGTTTTCAACTTTAGGTAAAAGAAGTTGGAACCCAATTTGGACGTTTATCCTACATTTCAGCCAGCCCACTATGGAAGTCTGCAGTAGTTCTTTTTGTAAGGGTTGTGGGGAGCAGGAGCCAAAGATTTTGGAAATGCCATGCAGGGATATGATAAAAATAAATAAATGTTTCAAACCTATATCTCATTCACATGAAGGATACAGGAGATTAAAACAGTTATGAACTAACACATTGATGCTCTCTTTCTTGTGACACTTTTGTAACAAATTAAAATTGGAATCATTACAATATTTACAATGAGCATTGTGTCTGGGAAGCCAGAGCAAATAGTTACTTTCCAGAACTATCTGTTCTACTTTATAAAGTGCACAACTGTGTACTCTATGCTCTTTTTGGTCTATTTCATGATCACCTCTAGGTTAGCACATTTGGAAATATCAAGTCTTCTATGTTAAAAAGCTATCTATTTATTAAGTTCATTTATGTATTTATTCAACAAATATTTACAGATTGTCTACTATGTGCAAGGCAACTGTACTTCGGAAAATAAATATAAAGAAGTATGCCATGATCTCTGTGTGGGTGAAGATCTTGCCTAGCTGGGGGAGAATAAACAGAGCCAAATAAGGTTAAGTCACTGTACAAACAAGACATACTATGGAATGTGCCAAACAGACAGTCAATGCTATTGGGTTTCAGAGATGGGGTAGAGTGGGGAGATTAAAGAGAACATAAAGTGGATTGGCAGAAAGGAAAGAAGTTAGCATTTCAGTTAACCAGAAGGGTGTGAAGAAATCAGTAAAGAAAATGGGCATTTACATGCTGCCTTAGTGACAGAGAATACATCAGTCTCACTGAACTAAAGATTTCATATTGAGAAAAAGGGGGTGAGGAAATTAGAATGATGAGCGATAGCCAAACAGTTATAAGCAATAGGTAGCCCACTTTATCTAGGGAAAATGGGGTGACATCAAAGAATTTGGAGCATCATAATGACATAGTGAAAAAGATCTTTAGAGAGGAGAAAGCTGGCAGTGTTTTACAAAGTAAACTGGAAGAGAGAAGAATCGGAGGCTATTACAGTCTTCCAGAGGCAAGATGATATGAATCTGGACAATAATGATGAAAATGGGAATTGTACTATGAGTACTAATTACATATTTGTTCCTATTATTAGAAGTGTCATAAGGAGTTGCTCTAGCCAAACCTTTAGATTCAAACTGGGTATTTCTCTTTCTGTGCCTGACTTATTTCACTTAACATAATTTTCTCTAAGTCCATCCATGTTGTTGCGAGTACAGGTATCCCTTTGGCATAATGATTTCCATTTCTCTGGGTATATTCCCAGCAGTGGGATAGCTGGGTCATATGGTAGATCTATCTGTAATTGTTTGAGGAAACTCCATACCATTTTCCATAAAGCCTGCACCATTTTGCAGTTCCACCAACAGTGTATCTCACTTATTTGTGGGAGCTAAAAATAAATAAATAACTAAACACAGAAACAAATAAAGGATGGAGGGTGGGAAGAAGACACAACAATCACAACAATGCCTAGAACTTTTTAAGACAAATGAACATATATGATTGGGGGGGAAGGGAGAGAGGGAGGGGAGGCGGAATGGGTAAATGGTCATGAAAATCAACTACAATGTATATTGAGAAGTTAAAATAAAAATAAATAAATAAACAAATACACAAATATATAAAATTTTTAAAAACTGGGACTAGAGGCTTCTCTTATAGTGAATAGGTTGGAGAACCTTTTCTTCTCATTAATGGCTTTGGTTGCTTAGCTGGTCTTATGGAATGCCTATGGAAACTGGACCAGTTCTGTAATCACTCTTACCTCTACTCAAGAATTCAGAATGAAAAACCATTTGATCATTCCAGGCAAGGAAGCAAAACTAAGACCTGTTGTAGTCATATTAGCTTTGAAGGAAGATATAAGTTTAAATCTTGATTCTAAAGGTGTGTGATTTTGGATTCAATACTTAACATCTGACATCTTTATTTTCTTCCCATAAATAAAAAGAATAATAATTGCACCCATATTATAAGTCTATCATAAGGATTAAATAAGATAAAGCAAATAAAGTACTTGGTGGTACCCACAGTACCAAGATACATCTAAAGCTCCTTAGTATATAGTTAATGTCCTTACATTGATAGATCATTAATCATCCTTGGTGATCTAGAGCTAAAACCTCAAGACTAATCAGAACTGACCGCTTTTTGCCTAACCTTACCTGCTTGAATGCAGAAGACTGGACCGGATTATTTTTTGTGGTTCCTTCCAGGACTAAGATTTCATATTCTATGTAATTAGAAGCCCTAAACCAGATTAGTCCCAAGAGGACTCCAAGAAATAGAGTCCTAACCAAGCTAATTTTAGAGTTGAAAGTATGAATTTTGACACAGAAAGAGAAGTCTCTGCACTCAATCTAATACATTGTTAAATATATATATATTACATAATTTTTTATGACTGATGGGATATTATTCATCTAAAAATTTACTTTTAAAAAAGGTACATTTCCAAATCTGTCTCTATAGTAGAACCAGAAGCCTGTTGACATCTTTGGGGCTTTTGTTTAATATCATCACATGGAATAAAGTCAGTCCCCGTGTTGTTATGATTTGAACAAATTTTCATTTGATCCAGGAGCAATAGATGATCTTGAAATATTCAATAATTAAAAAGACAATTATGCCCTTTAAGTGCTTTAGTACGGTTTGTGGAGTTCAGTCCAGATGATCCCCAAAGGCCCATTTGCCCTTCCTAAAATGATCATTATCCACAAATTGCTTTTGCTATTTTATGATCTTGATACTAATATACTCTACTTACATGTAAAGGATGACAGCACTAGCTGCTATTTGGGGACCTTGCATGACTTTCAGATGTCCTATACTTCAACATTTCAGCAGCTAGGACCCTCGGAAGTGTATAGGTTATAATCTAAAATGGGGGCTTGACATTAACAAATGAAAGGTGACCAAATTCTTCAAAATATACAAAATACATTAGAGAAAATATGAGCAAATTTATGTGACTATTCTCAGAAGCCTGACCTTTTTCAAGAAGTTCTATATTCAAATACTCCAGTTTTGGAAACAAAAGAAATGTTGAGGAAAAGAATAACTTAAAATATTGTATATTTCAGTGTCATAAATAATTCCACATCACCAGCACTATCATCTGGCAACAACAGTAGAGAACATTGCAGCATTTGTCAGGTGAGAGAGCTAGGAAGGGGGATAAAGCTAATGACCTTTAAGATGTTTCTAACCTGGGATTGGGAATGTAAATGACTCTAGAATTCTAAACCATACTGTGCCCTGGACCTTTGAGGATGAATGTAAGTCAGTGAGTGGAAAAGACAGTGAATGCTAGAGTACACAGTACTTTTCCTATCTAAATCGAAATATTGCAATTCCATTGATTCACTGTTATCTAAGTGTTTGACTGGGCACACCTACAATGTTCTGGTCAGAGAAATGCAAGGACTCCAAGTCTTTGCTTCCTAACTTAGCATCTGAAGTGAGCATATGGGGAGATAATCACATATTTAATATGCATTGCCCATGAGAGAGACTCTTCAAACTCATGCTGGTGAAGGAGCCTACAGTTCCACATGGACCTGTTCTGATTGACTATACGGCACATGTTCTGTTCTTCAGGGTGAGAATGTCATGTTGAATTTTGAGTAAGAGTGTCCAGGTGACTATTTTTTTAATCGTTTTCATCATTGGGCTTAAACTTCCAAATGTAAAATAAGAGATTGGACTAAGGTGCCTTCGAAATCTAACATTCTAAAATTTCTGATGATGGAGTGTCCAAATATCAGCAGTGATAAGATTAATTGATGAGTTCCTCCTTAAAGCATCCTTAATCTGCCTTTTCCCAGGTGCAAATGAACTTTTCTACCTCTAGCCTTGTTAGTGGTATATATTACTAGCGATATTTTCATTTGTTGCTTCAGTCCCAAATTAGGTTAAAAATTCTTTGAAGATATGTTTTCCTTAAGCTTCATAGACAAATAAGTTTAATTTAACTAATTGAACATTTTTATCCCTTTAGCATGCAAAATATTTTACTAAGTGCTTCAGGGGATTCAAAAATAAATAGGGGTCCCTCAAGGCACTCTCTCTTATCACTATCATTTAACAAGGGATGTAACTAGTGACTAAACCAGCACAAGCAACTGTTAGTTTCTAAGCCACACCTAGGGAAATAGCAGTCCTAGACTACAAAAGTAAAATTAAGCAAAAATTTGAATAAATTAGTAATGTGCTATAATGAGGTAGGCAGACATACTAAATTGGCTGGGGCAGTCTGATATTTTACCTCTATGTCCTTATTTTTGAGATCAGGTCAATGTTCTTGACAAAAACACAATTGCAAGACAGGAAGTGCTGTCTCCTCCTGGAAAAGTGGGAGGAAGGAAAGATGACAAGGGTCAATGTTATAAGACAAGAAGGAAAGACAGGTCCAATCAAGAAAGAAGAAAATAATGAGGGAAGATGGAAAACTTCTTCCCTACTTAGTCTGGTGAAACATTTGCTGAAATGGATCAAGTCTCCTTAAATACATATGTTTACCGAAGGGGTCATAATAGATAATTGCAAGTCTGTGAAGCCTTATATATCTCCAGGAGATTTCTATAAACTCATCAGAGGAGCCCTGATCATTTTTTTTTCTATATTTTCCCAACATTGGGGAAAAGCTTTCAGTATTCCCTTAAAGAACAGGAATAAGACAAGGATTACCACTCTAACCACTCCTATTTAACATAGTATTAGAAGTACTAGCAAGAGCAATCAAGCAAGAGAAAGAAATAAAGTGCATCAAGATTGGGAAAGAAGGGGCCGTCCCCATGGCTCACTCAAGAGAGTGCGGCACTGGTAGCGCTGAGGCAGCAGGCTCGGATCCTATATAGACATAGTCGGTGCACTCACTGGCTGAGCATGGTGCGGACCACACCGTGCCGAGGGTTGCGATCCCGTTACCAGTCAGGAAAAAAAAAAAAAAGATTGGAAAAGAAGTCAAACTGTCCTTGGATTGCAGATGACATGATCTTATGTTTAGAAAAACCTCAAGACTCTACCAAAGAAGTCCTAGAGCTAATAAATGATTTCAGTAAAATTCCAGGATACAAAACCATTATACAAAAATTAGTGTTTTTATACTCCGAAAATGAACTAGAAGAAAAAGAAATTGAGAAAGCAAGTCTGGGGCCGGCCCTGTGGCGCACTTGGGAGAGTGCGGCGCTGGGAGCACAGCAACGCTCCCGCCGTGGGTTCGGATCCTATATAGGACTGGCCAGTGCACTCACTGGCTGAGCGCAGTGTGGGCGACACCACACCAAGGTTTGCAATCCCCTTACCGGTCACAACAAAGACAAAAAAAAAAACAAGCAAGTCTGTTTATAGTAGTCACACATACACACACACAAAAGTAAATTTAACCAAAGAGGTGAAAGACCTCTACAATGAGAACTATAAGTCACTGTTGAAAGAAATTAAAGAATACACAAAAAGATGGAAAGATATTCCATGCTCATGGATTGGAAGAATTATTTGAAAATATTCATACTGACCAGAGTGACCTACAGATTCAACAGAATCCCTATCAAAATGTCAATGACATTCTTCATAGAAGTAGAAAAAAACAATTCAACATTCATATGGAACAACAAAAGACCCTGAAGAGCCAAGGCAGTCCTGAGCAAAAAAAATAAATAAATAAAAAATAAAAATGGAGGCATTACAATGACTGACGTCATATTATGCTACAAAAATATAGTAACCAAAATGGCATGGTTCTGGTATAAAACGGACATTTGGACCAATGGAACAGAATAGAGGATCCAGAAATAAGCCCACATACTCACAGTCAACTGATCTTTGACAAAGACACGAAAAATATACCTTGTATAAGTGACTGCCTCTTCAATAGATGGTTCTGGGAGAAGTGGACATTAACATGTAGAAGAATGAAACTAGACCTGTACATCTTGCTATATACCAAAATCAACTCAAAATGGACTAAAGACTTAAATATAATACCTGAAACTATAAAACTCCTAGAAGAAAACATAGGAGAAACACCTCGTCATGCAGAACTGGGAAATGACAGGTAACAAAAAAATAAATAAATAAATGGAATTATAACAAACTAAAAAGCTTTTGTACAGCAAAAGAAACAATTAACAGAATGAAAAGACCACCTACAGAATGGGAGAAAACATTTTCAAACAATGCATCAGACAGATTAATATCCAGAATATACAAGGAACTCAAGTTAACAGTATAAAATACAAGTAACCCAATTAATAAATGGGCAAAGGGGCTAAATAGGTATTTTCAAGGGGAGATATACAAATTTCCAACAGACACATGAAAAAATGTTCAGCATCACTAAACACCAGGAAAATAGAAATCAAAACCACATAGAGATATCTCACCCAGTAGATCGGCTAGTATGAAAAAGACAGGGAATAACACATGCTGACGAGGATGCAAGAAAGGCAAACTATCCTACAGTGTTGGTGAGTCTGTAAATTAGTGCAGCCACTATGGAAAACAATATAGAGATTCCTCAAACAACTACAGATATAACTGCCATACAATCCAGCAATCCCACTGCTGGGTATATACCCAAAGAAATGGAAATCATCATGTCGAAGGGACACCTGCACTCCCATGATTATTACAGCTCTTTTTACAGTAGCCCAGAGTTGGAATCAACCTAAACGTACATCAACAGATGACTGAATAAGGAAAATATCGTCTATATACTCAATGGAATACTACTATGCCATAAAAAAAAAAAAAAGGAATGAAATTATGAAATTCTACCATTCACAGCACTGGAAGAACTTAGAAAAAAATATGTTGAGTGAAATAAGCCAGGCATATTAAGAGAGATACTTTATGTCCTCACTTATAAGTAGGAGCTAAAAAACAAACAAATACAAATATATTAAAAAAAGAAAGAAAGAAAGATACAACAATCACAGTAATACATCAAACTTTGAAAAGGAGAGTACAAAACCGAGGTTATCAGAGGTGGAAAAGGCAGAGGGAAAAGGGGGAGTTAGCAATAAATTGGTAAAAGGCCAGAAAAAAATGATTACATTGTATAATGCTGAATATACGAACTATCCTGATTTGAGTATCACATATTGCACATAGGCATTGATATTCAATGCTATACCCCAGAGATATGTACAGTCAGTTATATTTCAATAGAAAATAAAATAAAATAAAAATAAGAAATCTAAAAACCAAAGGACAAAGGGGCTAGAAATCTAGAAATAGGAATCTTAAATGTCAGTTCATCTTCAAGTCATTCTCAAAATACCATCCTTTCTCTTTGTCTCCATCTTCAGCCTTTTGATTCTCACTTATTTTTTCACTTACATATTTATTTATTTAAATGTTTATTTAGTCAGTCAGTCAGTCACTTATTTGTCTTTCTATTTCTCTTGACTGTTGATCCCAAATTCTCTCTTGGATCAAGTCTTCAGCTTCTTGCCATATCTATTCAGATGTGGGTTATGAATTCCAAGTGTTTTACAAAGGCAGTCAACTGCAACAGTAACAAGAAAAAACGAGAGAGAATTCTAGCCAATCTAGTCACTTCACTTCATACTGAAAGAGAGAAATAATTATCAGCATATTGATAATATATGGGAAACTTTTCCCCTAGAATCCCATGTTTGATTCTGATGATCAATAACAGTGAATATTCTCAATGCTCTCCTCCGTCCCTCAACTCCTGAAAGCTTTAAAATATTTTTCAACTTAAGCAAGTAGCTAGTCTAAACAAGTGCAAATCAGAATGTTCTTTCATTGCACTGATGCACAGGGAAACTGAACAGCCATATACAGTTTAAAAAGCAACAGTTACTATCTGTAATCGGCTAATGGAAAGAAACTGTTCATCTTAGGAAACTCTATACAATTCTTACAAGAACCAGTTTGGATAAGAGTGAGAAAGATGAATGACATGTGAAAACGAGTTTGGATAACCAGAAAATCCTTACTGGAATTAACGTTTGGTAAGATAACCTATTTTCACGTTGTTGCTTTTTGTGCAGAGAAGTATGTGGAGACACTTTAAAATCTATGACTAAATAAAACAACATTTTGGATAAGGTTAAACTTACCTCTAATATTAGTACTATGTTTTTATTATTAGCCTTTGGCATGGATAAGAAAGGATTTTATAAATATCATCTTATTAGGAACAATCTTATTTTAGGGCAGTATTTAAGCTGCTGAGCTAATTACGCTTTAAGCATATACACTTTTATGTGGTTTCTATAAATCCATAATGATGCCACTGTTTGACTGTCCACTGCGACCTAGGAATTAAAAGACTCCCTAGAATGCCTTTGTTATTAGCTCCTATGTGGTTAACCCTAGACCATATTGTCTTATGTTCTTCACCACCCCCAATGCTACCCACACACATACACATTCCACTCTACTGGCTTCTCCCACGTGCCTTTGCCCTGTCTACCTCATATTATATTATTAAAAGACTGAGGAGGAGCACAAAGAAAAGAGAATCACTAAACCAGCTGCTTCAGGAATTATTTCTTTTCATGATTTCATTAGGGGAAGAGCTCCTGTTCAGAATGTCTCAGTAATTCAACTTTAGTACGTGCTAAAATTTGAGTATGTAGTACTTTAAGTTTAGTCTGAATTCTGGAGAGTTCACTGTATATAATCCAATTGACCCATTCTACCTTAGTCTTGCCTCCATATACATTTGGAAAGAAGTGAGAGTTTTTAGGAATTTAGATACTAAATATTCACAGTTCAGAGTGAATGCTAAAATTAATGAGATTACTTAAGATGACATAATATGTCCAAGTCATAGTGAAAATGACTGGCAAGAATATCCCACTAATTACCAAAGACAGAAGTAGTATTGAAATACCTTAGTTTATAGATAATTATATTATAGAGTACATGAGTTCTAAATGATTGTTCTTCTTTCCTTTTTTTAAACAGTTTCACCAAAGATTTCTTTATAATATTATCATATTTTGTACACTCAAGAAATATTTCATCTAAAGGTCATTTTCTCTGTAAAGAGCAACTAGGAAATTTAGATGTGGAGACATCGGGTAATTGGCTAGAAATATAAACCTCCAGCTATCCAAAATATATGAAGAATGAGGATGGACCAAACAGAAAATACTCTACTAATTGTTGGTTTTATTTTTTATTTTTCTAGAAGCCACAGTATAATCATGCATAAGAACTGAATTTTTTTTTAAAAATGGGAAAAATACTGAAATGCAATTTCTGTCAAAGAGCATTAAAATAGTTTGTTTCATTGAGGTTAGAGCAGGGATGGGAGGGCAAAATTCAGTCTGATTTACTTATGTTAATGTTTACATAATTCCGTTATTTGGAATGATCTGTGGACAAGACTGGGCAAATACCCGCTTCTTACCCCATCCCATTTGCATCCCGACCCAGAAGTATGACAATTCCCCAAAAGAGGAAGTATACATGAAGCTACAATCCCTAATGAAATATCAATTTCCCTTCTTTAGAACTTATTAACTCTGTGAAACAATTGTTGCTCTGTGGTATTTAACCTACTTAAACTTTTGATATATAATTTTTTCTGTGAGGTAGAGGGCATATACATTTCAAATACTAAACTTGCTGTAAATATGAATGCCTAAGAATTAGAAAAACAGACTACTAGTCCTTGCAATCAAATGTAACATCTTTGGACAAGAAAATAAAGTTTTAAGTTAGTCGTAATTTCATAGCCCTTTCTCAGACACCTGTTTTCCTTTGACTATATATATTTTACTTGCTTTAATTCTATTATCTACCACTATCTCTATGTACTATATTACAAAACCAGATGACAGACTTAAAATACATTTCAATAAGCTTTACTGCACACCAAACTAAATCAAGTTTTCTGAAGTTTCCAAGTCACCAGGAAACTTACATACCTCAAGCCACATAAGTCACTTCCTCTTATCACCTTCATTGAATGTTCTCATCTACTTCCTGTACTAAACACTGCAACAGAAAAAAATATACAAACACACACATCAGAATAGTTTCTGTTTTGAACTTTACATATCGTAAATCATAAAACTCCCATCCTCGATTCAACAAATTACTTTTCAAAATAAATTGAGTTCATATATGTGGTGCTCTTTTACTTGCCCATAATCTTGCACTGACTGGGCCAATTGTTGGGCTAGGGCTAATGTTGGAATCCTGCTGATGTAGTCAATTGTCGAGCTAGGGCTGGGTCTCGAGCTCACAGACCCCTCAAGCCCATTGTCCAGACTGGGTCACAAGGCCAGGCTGGGTCACCAGGCCCTTCACACACCAGGCTGGGTCACCAGACCCCTCACATGCAGGTCTATGAGCTAGGTAACCAGCCAAAAAGGTCCTTGGAACCATAGGTTAGAGAGCATGGCCATGCACACAGACACCCGAGGCAGACAGCAGCCAAGTCACAGTGCTGTGCATGCACACTAACTCCACCCACACACACAACTTATTTACAAAAAATGTGCCACACCACCCCCAACCTTCCCTAAGGCAAGGGGGCCTGATTAAACTATTATATTTTCCCACGATATATATTTCCAGATTGTTTAACTTTGTTCATTCTAAAGTTTATGCCAAGCATATGCTCAAAATGTATGTATATGTGTGAAAATATTTATACACATTTGCATACCAATTCACAACCACCATAACACCCTTAAAAATACCTGGTTAGTAAAATTATTGAAATCAGCATATTTTAACAATCATCTAGTAAATACTAACTCATGAAACAGTCCAGAAATTCAACTATGATACCTTTACAGTAACCTTCAACTTAGCAAGTCTATCATTTTATATGAGGATACTTCAAAAAGTTCAGGGAAAGATTCTCATTATCTTTCAATTCTATTTTTCCATGGAGTCTTGTAAGTACCCTCATATTCTCCTGGTTAAGTGGCCATTTATAAGGATGACCTGTGATCACTCTATTTAAAATAACATTCTCCCTGTAGGCTAGAGCTAGAGCTAGTGTCTGGAGCTCACAGACCGCTCGAGCCCTTTCACAAATCCTTCACATGCAGGTCCATGAGCTAGGTAACCAGCAAAAAGGTCCTCGGAGCCTTGGCTGAAGAAGGAATAATCCTTATTCAGCACACGCACGTCTGAGAGCTAAGCAGTACAAAGAGAAACTTAGAAACACAACTGCTACCAGCAAGGTCCAAAGAAAAACTGAAGCTGAGCAGCTGCCAGCAGAGTAAACATGCTCTATTGTTAGACATGAGCTCTGCCACCAGCCTGCTTCACAAACTGAAGAGCACAAACAAGCAACAAACTAGAAAAATACATGGGTGCACATGTGCACTAACTCCACCCACACACAACTTGTCTACAAGAAAAGTCCAGGGAGCCTGACTAAATTATCCTATTTTCCCCACACTCCCCTATCCCACTCCATTTCCTTACTATGCTTTATTTTTTCATCATGTAACTTATCACAGCTGTCCTGGTATTATGCAAGTGTTTGTTTATTGTCTGCAAGCTCCAAGACATGGGCCTTGACTATATTCTTTCACTTACACTACTGAATTTCCAGCATCCAGAAATATGCTTGGAACATAATAAAGACTTAAGAAGTATCTGTTGAATTAATAAATGCACTCATGATAGTCCCAGATATATCAGAAATAATGCTAAATTCAGGGGGAAAAATGTAAAATTGACCCTTTACATTTCCAAACTGAAAAGCATATAGTTAAAATAGTGCCACTCATAAAAGTAAAAGTGGGTCGTGAGGTATAAGACAGAGGCCTGTTCTAGATTAAAAGAAACTTATATAGAAATATACGGTTTCTAAATATGAGTAGAACTTGTTTAGATCCTGATCCAAAAAAACAAATGGTAAAAAGACATTTTTAGATAATCAGGGTTATTTGAATAAGGGCTGCAGAGTAAATGATAACTAATAATATACTGTGGATTTTTTAGATGTGATGATGGTATTTTTAATACAAGTGTCTTTGTTTATCTTTGTTTATCTTTTCTGAGAAACAAAATGAAGTTTTTAGGGGAGAAATAACATTATGTTAAGAATCATTTAAAAATATTTAAGCTTTTACAAAACAGCTAGGGAATACACGAAACAAATATGGCAAAACGCTGATGATTTTCAAAGTTGGGCAATAAGTTTATGGAGTCTCATCATACTCCTGACCTGAAAATTTTCTTCATAAAAACTAAAAAGAAAAAAGTGTCACAAGTGGCACAGAAGTAAATGTATATTATCTGAAAAAACTGAGTATAATCTGGAGAAAGATGGTCAAATACTTCTTAGTCTTTTGTGCTCTCTATTCTGTGATTCAATTGATACTTTTGAAAACAAATCAAGAAATAATATTTGAATTCCAATGTTCCTGCGGCTAAGTCTACCGAAAGGAATGTAGAGAATGGAGAAGTCTGTGGTAATTGGAACCAGTCTTGGTAATATAAGGCCACAAAACCTTTTTCTTCATTAGATGACTAATTTTTATTTGCCTTTATCATCTGAAATTATTGATAATTGACTTGGTGAATACTCAACATGCCTGATACATGCTGCCATGAACAATGAATGCTTCTGATATAACTATACCCAAGTAATCTCTATACCAAGGGATTACTGGAAATGTCTTCCTTTTGCAATTTTTAGTTTATTATTTTTTTAAAAATTGGAAAATGCATTTTACTAGAATTTTATATTAAAGAAATAAAGATAGAAGACTTGACTTTCCTGAACATGAAGTCTCCTTTGTCATGAGACAGTCTTTACAGTTTATATACCCAAATAAATCTTATCTCTTCTATGTAATTCCTCTGGAAGACAACATAATATTTTCAGAGTTCACATTTCTTTGGGATTGCTCTAAGCGTCTAAGCAAAATATCTCTAATATGATAAGGAAGACAAATACTCAACCTGATTTTGATTTCTGAAAATAGTAGAAATTATTCAAAATTATGCTTTAGCGAGTAATATAGATGGCCAAACTTGCTGATTTGATCTTAGTCAAAGCCAAATGCTACTGTAAATAAATGAAGCTAGTTATCTTATTTGGCATATAAACCGAATCTGGAGTTATACTCAGAACTGGGCTGTTGTCAAATGCATGGCATCACTTAATGATTAAGGATGATGTGGATGTGGACAAGGGAATAGGAGGGGAAATAAATACATTTCCAAATTTCTTTAGACCTCAGGTCTAAAATCCCACCTTCTATTATGTGAATATCTATCTACCGGTGTGGATGAGGGTATGGCTGAGGAAAGCAATGCATAAGTAGTTTCCAGTACAGGAAAGGATGCTCCTTTGATTTGTTTCTACTGCAGCAGCTGTGCCTCATGAGTTGCATGATATGCTGCACAATGGCTGTGCTCAAAATGAACACTGCATTCTTTTTAACTATATATTTAGATATAATTCACATAAAATTCACCATTTTAAAGGGTATAATTCAGTGGGTTTTAGTATATTGACAAGGATATGCAACTATCATCACCATCTAACTCCTCCAAAAGAAACTTCATATCTTAAAGCAGTCAATCCCCATTACTTCTTCACCCTTCCCCTGGCAGCCACTAATCAACTTTCTTTTTCAATGGATCTGCCTATTCTGAACATTTCATGTAAATGGTATCATACAATATGTAATCTTTTGTGACTGACTATTTTCACTTAGGATAAAGTTTTCATCCATAGTAGCTATATTGCAGGAGCCCCAAATCTGAGAGGGCACTGGTGTAGTATTTGCCTGTTCCAAAAAAAATCACCTTGGCCAATAGGTAGAGACAGGATTTATTAGACTTATGGGAGTTGCCGGCAGCAGTTGACCAGCTGGAAATCCATGTCACCATGGGGTACATACAACAGTTATATACTGAACAGATTGAAGTAGAGGTGTAAATCATTTACATTCCTATACGTAGACCCTCACTGAGCTCACATAACTCAGAACACATGAAAGGAAGATCTGACTGAGTAGATAAGTTAACCTATTCCCTACCGTCCTGGTGCCAGAGTAGTTTAACACTAGTGCGCTAACTCATTTACATGCTAATTCATTTACTCAGGGCTCCCGCTTCCTACAGTCTTCTGTTTGTTTTAAGTGAGATGTGCCTTTCCTTGGGTAACTACTGTTTAAGTCTGTTTTGTGTTGCTATAACAGAATTACCTGAGACTGGGTAATTTATAAAGAACAGAGGTTTATTTGGCTTACGATTCTGGGACAGCTGCATCTGGCACAGGCCTCAGGCTGCTTCTACTCATGGTGGAAAGTGGCAGGCAGCTGACAGGTACAAGCAGATCACATGGCGAGAGGAAGCAAGAGAGAGAGAGAGAGAGAAGAGGTGCCAGGGTCCTTTAAACAATCAGGTCTCAAGGGAACTAATAGAGCGAGAACTCACTCACTACCCCTCCTCCCCCAGGGAGAGCATTAATCCATTCATGAGGGATCCGCCCCCATGACTCAATCAGTTTCCAACACTGCCACATTGGAGATCAAAATTCCACATGAGTTTTGGAGGGAACAACATATCCAAACTCCATCAACTACCTTCGCCAGGGGTAGTTTCCCAGTGGGGAGAGGGAACTCTGGTATGCATGAGGAGGAATAGGTCTATATTCAGCATTACCCCTACTGTAGCATTATCAGTATTTCATTCCTTTTTATGGCTGAATAATATTTCCTTATATGTATGTACAAACAAAATGTACAACGTTTTATTTATCCATTCATCACCTGATGGGCATTTGGGTTAGTTCCACTCTTGGGCTATTATTAATAATGCTGCTATAAACATGTATGTAGAAGCTGTTGTGTAAGCATATGCTTTCAATTATCTCAGTATATAACTACGAGTGTATAGTTGCTGGGCTATATGCTAATTCTATGGATAACTTCTTGAGCAACCACCAAATTCTTTACCAAAGTGGCTGGACCATTTTACATTCCTACCAGTTGTATATAAGGGTTCCAATTTCTCCATGCATTCTCTTTAACACTTGACTTTGTCTGTCTTTTTGATTACAGACATCCTAGTGGATACTAAGTGGTTTCTCGATGTGGTTTTAATTGGCTTTTCCCTGATGATTAATGATGTTGAGCCTCTTTTCATGTGTTTTTTGGACATTTGTATATCTTTCTTAGAAAAATATGTATCCAAATCATTTTCCCAGTTTTACAGGGTTATTTGTCTTTTTATTAATGAATTGTTAGTGTTCTTTACATTTTCTGGATACAAGTTCCATGTGACAGATATAATTTGCAAATATTTCTCTCATTCCATAGATTGTCATTTGACTTTCCTGATGGTGTCCTTCAAAGCACAAAAGTTTTCCATTTTGATGAAGTTCAATTTATCTAGTTTTTCTTTTGTCACTTTTGTTTTTGATGTCATATCTAAGAAACCGTTGCCTTATCCAAGGTCAAGAAAATTTAGTTCTGTTTTCTTCTAAGAATTTTGTAATTGTGTCTCTTATATTTAGGTATTTTACCCATTTTAAATTAATTTCTGTGCATAGTGCAAGGTAAGGGTTCAAATTAATTCTCTTGCATGTGGATATATACTTTTCCCAGCACTGTTTGTTGAGAAGACTATTCTTTTCCCCATTGAGTGGACTTGACATCTTTGTTGAAATCATTTGACCATAAATGTCAGGGTTTATTTCTGGACTCTCAATTCTCTTCCATTGAGCTGTATGTATGTCTTTATGTCTATACCATCCAGTCTTTGTTACCATGGTTTTGCAGTAAGTTTTGAAATTGGAAAATATGAGGCCTATAACTTTTTTTTCAAGATTGTTTTTAGTATTCTGGGCCTCTTGTATTTCCATATTAATTTTAGGATCATTTTATTTATTACTCAAAAAAAGCTGGCTGGGATTTTGATAGGAATTGCATTGAATTTGTAGATCAATTTGAGGACAATTACCATATTAACAATTTCAAGTCTTTTGATCCATGAATATGGGATATTTTTCCTTTTAATTATATTTTCTTTAATTTCTTTCAGTTATATTTTGGTAATGTATTACTGATAAAATCCTTCATGGTAGTTTACAAAGATTTTTTAACACACGTCTCATTTGATTCTGAAAGCAACTCTGTTAGTACACAGGGTAAATAGAGTGACTTGCCAAAAATTACATGGGGATTTAATAACAGAGCCAAAAGTCTGGCCCCCTAACTAACTTGTCTGCTCTTTCCCTACACTATACCATCAATCCTAAGAAATGCCTCAGTTCTTATCCATTTGGATCTCCCCTTACCTCACCCTCCATCTCACCAATGGACACCAGTGTTGATGCTTTGAAAGATTTGTTTATTTAAACATATAGACCCTGAAATATTTAAAAGTGAAGTTAAACTGTTTCGTATAGTTTTGTAGATCAATTTCATGAAGTGATAAAATGATTGAGGCAGGGGCTAAGTTTAAAGAGAACTATACTTGATATTTTATCAGGCAATGCTTCAATGTAGCAGTGATTCCAGAATTTGGTCATGTAAAGGCCATCCTTGCTTGCAGTTGAAATCTCCAGGGTCTGTGGCAAATATATTAATACAGGATGACAAAAATAAAGGATTGTATTTTATTATTATTTATATATTATACATTATTATATTTATTATTTTAAAAATGATTTTGGTCAGAATTTTGAAATCTTTTGACATCTCACTATTTTTATTTCTCTAACTTTCAGGTACCTCTCTAAGACATTAGATCCTGAAGGGTTTAGTTTAGTTTGGTTATTTCAAGTGATCCTTAAAAACTTCCACACAAATGTGTCAGTATTAGCATCTCTCTTTTTTATGGTAAATGGTCTCTGTCTACTATTGGGAATATTTCCTGTAAAATCACCAGCCCTTTGTGAGATTTCTGAACAAGTCACCACAGAGAACAGGAGTAGATGTTAAAGAATTTACTGTTAATTCAAATACTAACAATAGTCAAATGGAAGAAAGTTCTTTGTTTAGGAAAAACAGGATGGCAGAAGGGGAAAGGTCATTGAGCCTGGTAAAGAAGAAACCTTATCTGAGTGCAGCCAAATCAGATGAGACAAAAATGTGCAGTTTGTCTGATTTGCCATGGCTCTTCAACATATAGTCATGCCATGCAGCAGGGATCAGAAAATTCAAGCCCCACCACACATGCTCTACAGAAAATATCTACTGGTTCAGGTGGGCCAGCTCTATGGGCAACAACTGATAAATACTTTCCATTGAGAAATGATAGAAAGACTACTCTCAAGTTTTTAACGGCACCACCATGTAGTACCTAGAGGTACCAGGGGTCAGCATGACAAAAGTGGGTTTCAGGGCAAGGAGTAGGAGTGGGCAATGATAAAAAGGGAAACAGTACTTAAAGGGGTGGTCAAAAGCAAAGTTGTGCTTACCTCACCATTTTGCCTAAGACCATTCGATTCACTCATTCATTCACTTTGCAACACTTATTCGATAGCATTTCTTGAGCACTCCCTTTTTGCAGAGCAGCAAGAGAAACACAAAACACAAATTCTACACTCAAGGAAGATAAGTTTAATGGGAAAAATGAATGTGTTCATAATGAACTCTAATAACAAAAGAAAGTGCTAATTAACTGTGTGATTCATTTCTAAAGTAAGGGGGTAGGTTAGACCATATCATCTCTAAGGTCCTTTTTAACTATAAAATCCTGGCTATATAATTCTAAGTATTAAAATAAAAAAAAACAGAATATTATGAGAGCACAGAGGAGGGAGAGGATAATATTAATCACATCTAGAGAGGTTAAGGAATTTTATGGGAAAAGTGCTATTTGATTTAGATCTTTAGAGATAAGTGCTTGCTAGGTAGAGCAGGCGGGAGTGGGAGGCTTTCCAGGGTAGAGAAACAGCACGAGCAAAAGCTTTGAGGTAGAAAAGTAATTTCTTTGGAAAGAGCACAAAATTTATCTAATTGTTAGTCATAAATTAATAATAAAATTGGGGGGTTAAAATGCATTTCAGGGGCCGGCCCCGTGGCTCACTCGGGAGAGTGCAGCGCTGGTAGCACCGAGGCCATGGGTTCGGATCCTATACAGGGATGGCCGGTGCGCTCACTGGCTGAGCGTGATGCAGGCCACACTGTGCCGAGGGTTGCGATCCCCTTACCGGTCAGAAAAAATGCATTTCAGTTTATTTTAACAGACAGTTCTCCTTAGAAATACAGGAATTAATTTCCATCTTCTCACTACACTATTTACACTTCATTTTGAGTATTCTTGTTTAAAGTTCTGTTTATTGTTTCCATAACACTATTTGTTTCATGGTTAGTGTATTTACATATTTCACTTCATTTACATTCCAAGGCAGGCCTGGTCTGAAGTCCAAATGCTGGACTGAAGGTGCATTATTTAAATGTGTCTGCCAGTTGAACAAAGAATATGAAAATTTTAAAGCATGTGAAGACATAACTCTCGGAGATGTGGGAGCACTAACAAAATATTTTAGAATTTGAAGAAAATTGACAATTTAATCTGACTGAGATCCCTACACAAGACTTTTACTAAGTACGTACACCACATGTACACGTTCTTGTGCTAGGTCCTGAAAAGGAGGTTTCTAATTTTAGCAAGCCCAGTAAAGGGTCTAAAGCCAAAAACTCAAATAAGCAAGACAATGCCCTGCAGACTATAAAGACAGCAATAAAAAGACACGGAAGACAAATATTCATAAGATCACACAATTTAAAAATTGAAAAGCTGTTATGACCATCACAGACTATCAGTGGCACAAATGCCATGAAGTCTGGCCACTTTGTACCACAAAAAGTTATTCCCTTAGAATGTTGGTGCTTAGAGCTCCTTCCTTCCTTCCTTCTCTCTTTTTCACTTTCTCTTCCTTTTCTTTTCTATTTCCCTCACTGAAACTGCACTCACTCACCTATACATCACCTTTATAGCTCTTTACATTTATATTAATACTTCTGATCATCCCCCTACCTACCACCCTCACCACTCTTTTGAAGCCAATGCAAGGGTTTGCTACTCAGATATATATTTTCCAATCATTCCTTCATTTTAGCTAACCTTACAAATTTCATTTATTTCAAAAATTTGGATGTTAATCTTTGTGTGTTTAAAAAAAAAAGTAGAGAGTAGAATAATGGTTACCAGAGGCTGGGATGGGTGTGGGGGGGGGGGGGATTAGTGGTGAACTAATGGGGACAAAACTATGCTATCTACCCTAAGTGAATCGTTGTGCAGCATGTGCATGTATTGAAACAACACACTGTATCCCACAAAAATAAATATAAATAAAATTGAAGTTTTAAAAAATTAATTAATTTTGTCTGGAATAGTGTCTGGCATATATTGGGTTTGACTTTGTTTTCCACTTAATTTGACATTTATAGATATGATGAGGAAAGACAGTTGTTATAAGGGGAACTAACTTCAGAAGTATTTTATTTTAATGAATCTTTCCATAATCTTGCCACAGAATCTAAAATTGAATACAATATAAATATTTTAAAAGACAGGGGTCAGAACTTTAGGTTCATCACAAATATGAACATAATTATTTTGTCTTCCTCCCATCAAGTTTGTATATATGATACAAATGTACTTTGTCAGAAAAAATTTTTAAAGTAACATAAAATATTGGGGGGGTGGTATGTTTTGTTTCACAAGGTCGTAAGGAACTGGTACTCTTTCATCTTGATTTGTGAATAAGTTTTGTCTTGTACAGCTTCATACTTCATGGTGTCGCATTTCTTCATGCATGAAGGTAGACATCTGAGGTTTCACATTCTCTAACTCTAAGAGATTCATTATCAGTACACAATTTTTGTATTTCTTCATTTCTTGCCACAAATCTCACATAACTGAAAGCATTTCCATGATGTTGTCACTGCCAGTTCACTGAAGTATTTCTATGTTTGACAGAGCAGGCTTAGAGCAAAGGCACAAAGATGACTTCCTGGGTTCTTAAACACGGTTTACAACCTTGATTTTCCATATTATCTTTCATTCAGAAGATCACATATTCTTAAGCATAGGTAATCTTCACTTTGAAGCAGAGATAGAGTTTTAAAAATTTCCTTAAAGTGAATTTCTCTATTTGTTTCATGGCTAAAGATCAAACAATAGCTAACTTGGAATTACCTGGTTAAAAGTCATTAATGAGAAAGTCTTAGCCAAGGGTATCACATTTTCCAAATCAAATCAAGGCACAGATCTTACAATGAAGTAGAGCATTTACAATTAATTTTATACTAAAAAATTTAGACTGTATAGATAGCAATCATGAGTAAAGTGAGCATCTAATAGAGTGACTTATCTTTCTTTTTTAAAAAAT
The DNA here is from genome assembly GCF_000696425.1 of Galeopterus variegatus. Taxonomy (NCBI): domain Eukaryota; kingdom Metazoa; phylum Chordata; class Mammalia; order Dermoptera; family Cynocephalidae; genus Galeopterus; species Galeopterus variegatus. The sequence goes on from NW_007727915.1 coordinate 44,814, forward strand.
ATTTGATTAGCCCCAATAAATTCAATAAATAATTTTACTGAGATCCTCTTATCAAGGCAACGCTATGATAGGCACTTTTGGGCATAAAATAATTGCAAAAACTGTCTCATTACAGTTGACAGAACTTTCATATGTTTATTACCACATCTGCATTTCCTAATAACTTGTGGAAAAAACAGGGGGAGAGTCTCTATTTTATAGAGATCCAAACAAATTAACCAACATATCTAAATTTACATAGCAATTACATGGGCTTAAGTATAGGTTTTCAAATTAACAAGCCCCTCTTTCCACCCCAAATTTAGCATAAGAGAGGATACCTTAATGTATGGAGTTTATAATGTAGATTGAGAGTAGTTAAATAGCAATACATTATAATAGCATTGCAACATAACAATAGAGAAGCTTTCAAAGGCAGTAAATGGGAAAATAACCTCGAAGGCTGAGAAGCATTCCAATTCCAAGGGAAAATACCAACGTACTGAACTCCACTCCATGCAAATGTTAAACTTCTGTAAAACATTAAAAAATAACTTAAAACTGTTAAAAGTAAATAATTGGACGAAGAAAATATGGCAGCAAAAACGATAGACAAAAGACTACCGTTTGTAGTCTATATAGAGAGCCCATAGAAATTGAACCAAAAACATTGAGATCCTAACACATAAATGGGCAAAGAACATGAAGAAATAATTTATAAAAGAGGAAATAGCAGTAAATCAACATGTGAAAAAATGTTCAACCTTACTGCTACAGTGTTTGAAGAAACAGAAAAAACACAAAGAAATACTATTTAGAATAATATATAAGCTTTAAAATTAGGGGATAATACACAGAATTGTTGTGTGTATAAAACTGATAGCATAAGAAAACAATATGTATACTTTTGTTCAAAAATCTCATTTCTGGAAATGTATTCTAAGAAAATCATCCAAATTAATGGAAAACTTTATGCATAAATATATTAATTAAAAGTTTATTTATAACAACAACAGAATAGGGGAAGCAACTCAAGTACCTAACAATAGGAGAATGCTTAAGTATGGTGTGGAGGTTGTTATAAAACTATTAAAAAAATCTTTCTGAAGATAGTAGCAAAAAGGAAAAAATGCTTATAAAACATTATTAATTGAAAAAAAAGCATGTTATCTGCTAGAAAATATACATACAATATGACTGAAATGAAATATAAAAATAAAAATATTAGAAAATTTGCTCTGGGAAATAAGATTATTATTTTTCTTGTTTTACAGATGGGAAAATTGGGACTTAGAGATGCTAAGTACTAGTTTCAAGGTCGCAAAGCTCATAAATTATGATACATCAAATGTAAAACCTGTGCTCTCAAAACAGCAAGTTTTCAGCTTAGGGACCTGGGATTCTGGGTCAGCTTCCTCAAGCATTTCTTTCATGTTGTACTGTTTCTATAATGAAAAATTACAAATACATAATTTAATAAGAAATAAGGCACTTAAAGATTCATGACCAAGTGAATAATTGTTAAAGGAATTCAAAGACAGAGATCACTTCAGGCTTAGTGGCTTGTGAAGACTAAGAAAAAGATAAAATTGGAAGGGAGCTAGGAAGCATGGCTAGAAGTTGCAGAGGTAAAGGAAATAAGGTTGGGTAATTCCTAAGGTAGTACAAAGACTGAAACAAACTCTTAGTGGTAGCAGTGAAGACTGCAAGCTTTGTTTAGCGAATAGTCAATAAACACATTTGACTGGAGGGAAAGATACTTGTGAAGAAGCAGTGAAAATTAAGGTCTGAGAAGGGAATTTGGGGACAAAATGTAAGTAGCTTTTAATTAATTAATTTTACATTTACATATATGCATTTTAATTTTGAATTTTATCAAGGTACAAAAAAATACACTTCTGGCTGCTTCATTTCAGTGAATTAACCTAAATTCAGAACTAGAAATGATGTATCATTGTTTTTACAGAAGTTTTTTTTACTGATGATTTCTAAGGAGTTTTGCCTTATTTCCAGAAGCAATGGGGAACCACCAAGGATGTTTTTCTTTTCCTTTAAAGCAAGTTGCAATTCCAAAAAATTGATAGGATAGCCAAAGATGGACAGGAGCAAGCAAAGAGAACACTCAAGAGGCTTTCAAAGTGAACCAGGGGTGAGCTGATAGGAGACTGCAGTGAGAATGGCAGTGCAACAAATGGAAAGGAACAGATGCAAGAGATATTGTCCAAGAAAACTTGGCATAATATGGTGACTGATTGGATACGGGGATGAAGAAGAGGGAAGGCATTGTTTGATTTCCTAACACTCCTTTCACAATCCCACACAAGTACTGAATGCTATTGGCTCCTACTTTCAGTTCAGATAATTGCAAATTGATTTTTCATACTGATTTTTTTTCTCCCAGGTATGTCACAACAACTTCTGAGATAATTAGAGACCCACTAGGGTGTGGCAAAACCAGTCACCATTCTAATCAAAAGATTATTGATCCTAGCTCCCTAGCTAATATCTGTCAACTTTAAGCTAAACTTCAGCACATGGAGCAACTACAGAGAGTTTAGCATTAAGGAATAAAGAAGTAATATATCTCACAAGCCCATCACCTCATTTTGTAGAGGATAAAACTGAAGCCTTCGATAGGCTCCTGATTGAGGGGCTTGCTGCCTGAGTTTTCCCAGTATTCTTTTTTTTTTTGGCAAAATTCATTTTTCATAGCAACATTTCTCCCAAGTTTCTAGGTTGCCCTGCTTTGGTTAGGAGTGACAATCTGCAGTGGGACTAGAGGGAGTGTCTTATAATGAATGAGGCCCTGGTTTCTACTAGAAACATTATCACATAATATGTCAGTTTTATGTCAAATGTCCTGAAGTTTTTATAGTCTTTCCATTCAATGTGCTGGGGTCCCTTGTCACATGGTCTTTTAAAAATACGACCAGAGCGCATTTAAAGGGGGGTGATGTAATGATTTATAAATACTCCTTCGTGGATCGGACATAGAAACCGAAAAAAAAAACAAGGAAAAAAACATGTAAACTAAAACATTTACTTCTGTGGAAATTGCTGTTGCAGCTCAATAATAAATAGGTGCACAGTCAACAAGTAAAAATTCAAAGAACTGCTTTGAATTCATATCCTTAATTTACATGACCTGTCAATTTGTGTCATGCTAACAAAGCTTTGGAAAACACCTTCAGGCCAAAGTGGTCACCATGCAACCAGGATGTCCTAACCTAGACAGGGAGGCAGCAGACTCTGTGGGCATGAGGGGAACAATATGCTGTACAGGGGTGAGGGGAGGGCACCCAGCAGGAGGAGAGGAGAAAAAATTCCAGATGTTTTCTAGTGATCACTGCAGACAGAATAATATTAGATGGCCAGTGGTTGGTGATGGCAGCACCTGTGCTTATTGTGACCCAGAGTAAATCATCACAATGTGACACTGGATCAGCCTGAAGACCAGACTGCAGATTCCAATGACTGTCCCTCACACCTGCTCATTTCTTAACACCAGCCAGCCTCTGGGAAACTTTCTTTTTTTGGTGTTTGCTCAGCTATGGGTATCAGTCATGCTGAACCAAATGCTATTAAAATTAAACAAAAAAACTCTTCATACAAATTATAGACTTTACTGGTACCAAACTCTGAATGAATAAACAAAATAAAAAACCAACAACAAACTCTGTACCAAGAGAAAGTTCCTGATATGAAAATCTGGTTATGAAAAAAGAAAGTGATATAACATTTATTATTATTTTTGTTTGGTTATCCACGAAAAGGGTTTCTGTGGAGGAGGGATATAAGTTTAATCATCAGTAACAGCTGGGTTAGAGGGAGATGTTAAACCCAGGAGGTGACAGAGTACAATAGAAAGAGCCTTGTGTGAGGGTGAGACAGCAGGGACTTCCATTCTCCGTCCCTTGCTAACTGACTTGGATCTTTGGGCAAAGCACCCCTTTGCTGTGCAGCCAGAGAGGGGGTTAAACGAAGCTTCTAAGATCCCTACCAGTTCTGACATTTTATTATTCTGTGAGGTCCCATTCTTGTTGTTTATTTTCAAAAAAGCAAATCCTTCAAACATCTATTTTGGTAGTGCCTTTTTTAAGGAGCCCAAAGAGAAGCACAAGTTCATTTGTAACAATAATCTTATCTTTATGTAGATATTTAGTCATGTCAGAAACTTCAATTGGGAGATTGGGGTCTTTTTTGTGCAATTGAAAGCCAATAGAGCTCTCAATTTTGACTTTTTAACCCAAATCTCTTTCCTCTATCCCCAAAGTACACACAGCCATTTGAAGAAAATTAAATTGATGAATATCATGCCACCAGCAAAGAGAAGGAGGATGGTAGAGAAGCAGAAGCATCTGCTCCCAGATTTTCTAATAGAAAGTACCCACTGGAAGACTGAAAATTCTCCACTACTCAGCAAACACCAGTTTTACAGATGATGGGGCCATAAAATGTTAGCTCTGCTGACTCTTGCCATAATGGGAGGAGCTGCATGTAAAGATTATGGGGCCCAGGCCCCTTGTTCAACATCCTAGTCTATGTGCAGAGAGAACAAACATAAAGCATAAGACATATGAGCATCAGGAAGGATGTACAGAAGCTTGTAGTTCTGATGGAGCTGTCCTCATCACAACTGCTAAACCCACTGAAAATTCAAACAGGCACTGGGAGTGAGGCCTGGAGTGCCATTAGGACCCTCAGTGATTGAAATGAGACTGTGTATACATACACATGAAGAAAGCCTTTTCTAAGTACTCTACAGGCAGGCAGTGCATAGAGGGGGAAAAAAGCCAAGAAGAAAACTGGAAAAAAAAAAGAAGGGAGGGCACACAATGGTTCTTCCTTGGGATAGGTCTAGAGAGAGGAACTGGGATTTCATTAAGTTTTGAGGTCAACTGTCCCCACCTTATGCCCCTGAAGATATTCCTCTGATTTTATAATGAATGTCAATGAATAATCAAGATTTGCTAGGTGGGGTGTGGAGGAAGAGTGGGAGGGTCTGTCTAATGGTAAACATATAAAATGGGGAAAAGCCACCAACTTTCTTATAAAATAGTATTATTTCCTAACTGAGTCACAAAGCAGAGGTAGACCTATTTTTGCATTTGGCGTGGAGGCTTCAAGGTCAAATGGTAAACAACGATGTTATGGGTTAATGGGACAAAACTTAATGAACTGAAAAGTCCCTTAGTTCCTTTTCCTTCTATTAAATAGCATTCTATCAGGAGGTTTCAGTCATTTCTCTGAAGTTTTCTAGATTTAATTATGGTGAAATTGCATCAGGCTTGTTGTTAGCCCCACTCTGACCTTGTTTCCCAATTCTTATAATCCTTACATACCAGAATTAGGCCCCTGTCTCATTCCCCTATTCTTATCAATACTCTAGTTCTTCAGAGTTTAAGGATATTGACTTTTGATATAATGAAAGGTGCAACATATAAAGACTATGGAGACAAAGATCATTATTTAATAACCCAGTTGATTTGCAGATTGAACAAATGTGAGTTATACAAGCAGCTCATCATCATGAACTGCTCCCAGGCCTCTCTAATGCTGACCTCTGACTCCTACTGCTCTACTTCTCTGACATTCTACTTACATGTCCTCACTTCTACTCTCTACTTTGGAACCTTACTGAATCTGCTCCTCTATCCCAGCAGTCTGCCCATCAAAGAGAAGATTCAGAAAATACTACAAGATACTCTTTCTCTGATTAATAGATAAGATACCATGATAGTAATCTATCACTTATGCCATAATAACAGTTTTTACTCTGGTTACCAGTTGAATATTAGTCTGTGCAAAGCCATGAAATTCAAACTAAAAGGATAGTATCTGCTTATAGAAGAAGCCCTTAAATCTGGACTTTGTATGTCATCTTGGCTCCTACTAGCAGGCCCCAGCCATTTGCTTCCAAATTTAAGTTCATCAACTTGTATAAAGATCCTATTTTAGTACTAATACAGTTAAATCCTTACTCTCAGAGATTGTCTCGGCTTCGACATCACCCATGTTGAGTAGAAAGGCTCTTATGCTAGGCTGGATGATCTCTTTTAGAGAAAGTATTCAGTCCTTAGGGGATTGGTCCTCACCCTATTCCTTGTCACTCAACCTGTTTTCCCACTTTTCTACTCTTAGAGGCAAGGGAGGAGATTCCGCATTAGGCTAAATAATTTGAGCCATTAGTAGAATAAAATTATCTTTCCTCAGTTGTGAAATTAAACAGAAGCAGAGGTTGTTACCAACGTTATCTGTAGATTGTTGAAATGTTGCCACCTTTAGAAACGATCTTGATGTCTTCTGAATTTAAAACTAAATTGAGCATTTTTAAAAAAAATTCTGGCTGTGATTAGTAAAGCATGATTTCTCCTTTCAAGGAAAAAACAAAACAAAGAAAAACTTGATCAAAATTTCATATTGTTAAAAGACTTTTGTAATACAATTTAAGAAAACAATTCTTTTAAAAATGGACTGCTGCAGAATCGAATGTGGAGATTTCATATGATTAAAATTGTTGAAAACTGAGAGCAAAATACTTAGTAGTTTGTGGCTTTTTTAACTGTAAATCTGAATACTTCTTTGGGCATTTTTTTCTGAAGCCAAACTCAACTCTGCTTCCTTATTCCTCCATGTGAACCTGTATTTCTCATAGCAGTATTTGTAAGCAAAGAAGTGCCAAAGACTTAAAATTGAAGAACCAAAGCTATTTTATGTCAATCAAAACAAGCATTATTACAATGAGAGCAGTTTATATACAAAATGGAAAGATCTCAAATTGAAGTCTAAGAGAAGGACTTCTGGATAGTTCTCTGCTTGAATAGCTCCAAAACTGCAATGACTTACTGGTGAAACTCCATAGGATTTCACTGGAGATAATATTTATACAATCTTACTTTTTCTTGCTCTTTTTTTTTTTTTATTTCTGGCAAGAGCTATAGGGGTACTGTTTGTTGCCTACCTTATAGTCATTCCCTTTCTTCTTCCTAGTTACAGGAAACCCACTTTTGTTTACCTCACAAAACCTGGTCTTTTCTCAGACCCAAAAGTGAGTCTTGACTAGGCTAAGCCAATCATGGGAATTCCATTACACTTGCCAATAGTGATTTAGGAATGAGTATATGATGCTGTTTTGGCCAATGAGACACCAAGGAAAGCCTGATTCTGATGAGAGACCTCTGGGAAAGACCTCAGAGTCTGTGCTTATAACCATTACTCTAGATCACCTCAAAGACCAAAACAGATATATACAGCACTGACTGGTTCTTCTTCCAAAATACGATTGGTTTTGCTCTTGATAAATCTAGCAAGTGAAGTTGTCTCTTTTTACTCAAACCAAGGAACATTGCCTTGACCACTGGGGTTAAGTGTAGCCATACTGTAATGGAAAGTTAAGTGTCTTCGTGACCATTTGTGAAATTTCTCTTCAAAACCTTTCTCATGATCTGCTTTAGAAATTTTCATGGTGTTCGTATTGGTTTACATGAAATCCCTTAGTGAGATGGAGGCCTCAAATGGCAAGCACTAGAGGTCATATTTTTGGATTGCTACTGATGATATACGATACTCGTGGTGAAAGGCAGGAGACACCTGTTGTATTCTGAAGCAGCATGGTATGGAGGATGGAAAACTGAACTTGGAGTTAAGAGATCTGTGCTCCAGCCCAAGCTCTGCCACATCCTAGTGATGTGACTGAAAGTAAGTCTTAACCACTCAGAACCTCAGTTTCTTCGTCTGTCAAAAGGGGTGAAATTTCCCTGATGACTAGTGATGTTGAGCATTTTTTCATGTACCTGTTGGATACCACCTCACCCCAGTTAGACTGGCTATAATCAAAAACATGGTGAATAACAAGTGCTGGCGAGGGTGTGGAGAGAAGGGAACACTTCTGCACTATTGGTGGAACTGTAAATTAGTACAGCCACTATGGAAAACAGCATGGGGGTTTCTCAAGCAAGTACAGATAGATCTTCCATACGATCCAGCAATCCCACTTCTGGGTATATATATACAGAGGAATGGAAATCATCGTGTTGAAGGGATACCTGCACTCCCATGTTCATCACAGTTCTGTCTACAACAGCCAAGATATGGAACCAACCTAAATGTCCGTCGATGGATGATTGGATGAGGAAACTGTGGTATATATATATATATATATATATATATATACCATGGAATACTACTCTGCCATAAAAAGAATGAAATTATCCTATTTGCAACAACATGGATGAGGCTAGAGAAACTTATGTTGAGTGAAATAAGCAAAGCACAGAGGGAAAAATACTGCATGTGCTCACTCATAAGTGGGAGCTAAGAAAGAAAGAAGGAAAGAAAGACCACAGTAGTGTGTTGGACTTGCAGAGGGAGAGAACATAGTTGGGATACAAAGTGGAGGGGGTGGAAGGGGGATGGAGGTTGGGCATAATTGGGTGGGGGTCATGGGGTACAAACGAAATTTTTTGTAGTGGGCATGCTGCCAGTATGAATCTGGCCTTCACATCTTGGGCAGAGGGGTGACAATCAGCTCTGTATCTCATGAATGTTCATAACCAATAAAAAAAAGGGGAGTGACAAACTCTGCCCAGATGAATATACAAGTTTTGTAGGATCAAATTAAATAAGGGCTGTAAAAGTAATGCCATTCTATACAGATGGAATATATTACTATTCTATTACAGAAGCCTTTAAATGTCTTTAGAGCAGATAGTATACTTCATATTTCTGTAATTTTTACACAGCACAGAGTTGGCTACATAAAAGCAGCTCAATGGAGATTCGTTAATGGTAGATTGAAGGAATGAGATAGTAAACACAGTATAATGTCCCCTCAATTTTCCACTTATTTTTCTGTTTGTTCCCAGAGAAAAACAATTGTCAATAACTAAGAAGTTCAGTTCAATTCAACAATTTTATTGCACCTTCTCTTTGTAACAGGCAATCATCTAAACGCTGCCAAAGACTCAAAGGTGAGTTAAACAGAGTCTGATAGAGGTAAAAGATACCTATATGTGGAATTAAATAGAAAGGCACTATTTAAAATACTGTCAACATACTAATCTACTTCATTCTTTCTTGGCAAAAGCAAGTTCCAGAATCTCTACAGCCACTGCAGAAGCACAAAGACTTCAATTTGTCTCTTACAAATGGTTCTGTCCATCTTCCACCAGGAAGGCAAGCCAGAAATACAAACTCCACAGACACCCCTACACATAGAAAACACAAAAGTGAAGGTGATATTAGTAAGGACTAAGAGTAATGTCAGTAAATGGTCTAGTTTAATGTGCAGTGTGTGATGGGAAGAAATTCACTGTCATATGCCATACACAATCGATACACAAAGTACAATAGATGTGCCTTGAGAAGTTCCAGTTAAAACTTCTTTGGATGCTCAAGATGGTAGTGTGATTTAGAGAAACTAGACTCAAGAGAATATGCTCATTAAAACACACACATGAGAGAGAGAGAGAGAGAGAGAGAGAGAGAGAGATAGCACAAATTATGTGCTAATTTGATTTGGTGAGAGAATTTTTTGGTTTCTTTGAATTTCTTATACAAACATATAAACAATTGAGTTACCTTTATTTTGAATTGCTGAGAAGAGATTTCTACCTGCACTTGGGATGCAGCTTTAAAATTCTAATGTTTTTTCTTGCACGGTTGTCTTTGGAAGAAATTGCTGTGTGTGTTGCAGACTCATACTCTGCCCACAGTCTTAGCACATTCATCACAATATTTGTTGAATATTCTTGTTAGTTAATCATAACATCCTCTTCCCAGTCTCATTCAGGTTTACGATTCCATAGGATATATTTGTCTCCTTAGTGAATTGATTTTGGGGGTCATTCCTAAATATACCTGCATTTTTCTTATCTGAGTATGCCTTATTGTTGTTCAAGAGCAATTCTTGGCATCAATTAAGAATTAATTTATTCTCAATTTCTTCATAAGCAAACTACCAAGTAAGACACCAATACCACTCAGCTAAAAGTTTCAACCCCCAAAGAGTGCTGAACGGAGACTGAGTGAGTACACACCAGGATGAACTACACTTTAGCTGCCTTGCAAGGTTTACAGGAGTGAAGATGTAAGCATTTCACAGTCCAGATAAATAGGTCTTCGTAGAGCTTAAAGATCAAGGAGGTAACATTACAGTAGGAAAGGAAAAATCCTCCTTATTTAAAATGAATGTTGGCATTTGTGTAATTAGCTATTTCTATTAATAAATGCCACTATTCTAATCGTCCCTATTTAGTAGCATCTTTTAAATTATAAATCCCAATGCCAAATGTGAGTAAAGAAGCCACTTATTCTGTGTTAATTGTGACATAAACAGAACATAGGAAAAGAGACCCCTTCTTTCCCAAGCTGTGTGGACAGTATTTTTGTCTAGGATTCTGCTCAATATGATGGAGGCAATACAAGCTTCAGATGCTGAAATAGAAATTAAAATTCAGAGGATAATTCCCCTCCCTTGAAAGTCAGTAAGTATAATTGATGTGTTGAAAAAAAAAAAACACAGAAGCTGTACAGTGTTCCTTTGCACAGGACCTTCCTTTTGCATTAGCTCAAAAACATGGAAGTCACACTGAGGTATAAGTAGTACTTTCTGTGGACCTTGAGTTTTAATAAAGGTATTCTCAAGCAGGATTTTCCATTCATGATCTGACTTAATTTGTTGGGGGACAGACAAGAAGTGAAGTATGTGCCATTGCCTTTATTACAAATTTAGAGCATTCCTTTATTGTGTATACCCTTCTGGCTTCCATATCACCAAGTTGCCACCATACTTCAAAATATTGGAAGGCTTTGGGATATGAATATATTGATGTTAATTTTGAAGAAAAATGGTAAAATAAAATTAAAAACAAAATTGCATTTCAAGAACAATCAAGGTAAATTACATGACATAAAACAACTTGAGATTTGTGTTCTTTAAATTAGGAACAGAGTGTGTTGAGCTACCAATAAAATTAAACATGAGGGTAAAAGAATATTTGGATTAACAATTACTAATAAAATGCAAGTGTTTGTGCTTTTTTGAATGGGAACATAACTCTGAAGTCACAAAAACATTTCAGTATCATTTGGTGCTATATATGTGTATGGAGCAATTTAACCAAGTGGACATTCTCGAAAGCGCCCCTGGGACTAGGCTTTTCTCACATGTATTACTTATGACTAAAACGTCTATAAAGTCTAATTAGATAAGACATTTCAGATACTGATTCAAAACTCTATTTAAAAAATTCCCCAAAGATAGTCTACAATGAGATAAGAATTTTTACACAATTTAGAGAAGGTGCTTTGAAAGTGCAAACATTTTCACTGGATTTTTCAGTTGCCCCAAATGACAAAAACAAAGTGATTTTTATAAATTAGGGTGGGAACAACTTCCTCTTAACCTCAAAGATATGACCACATCATTGTGAAGGGATAATGGAATCTATTCTCTTATTTAAGAAATGTTGCATATTCTTATTATTATAGCTCACCAGTTACAGATAAAACCTTAAATGCAGTGGAGAAACAAGAATCTGTTCCAGAAAGCAAGTGTCCTCTATTACGTTGAGAGGGGAGCCCTAGCTGTGCTCCCAGGGTCAAGCTAAGTGTGCAGGAAAATAGTGAATTTATAAAATGATCTGGTTCCTTAAAGATGTAAAGCAAACTCCTGGAATTATACCCAGAAACAGATGGCTGTCCAGATCTCCCTGTAGCTGCTTCTCTGCTGATAGAAGCAACTATAGAACTCAGAAGCAATGTGCTTTAGGATGAGTATCCCATAGTCATGAATAGGCCAAGAAAGTTTTAAAAGGGTTTCAAATGTAGTCAGTCATGAATAAAATCTTAAGCAGAAATCTTTATTTGCAGTATGGGCAGGAGATTCATGCTTTGTTTCCTTAGAGAATATGCTGATCATTTTACCTGCTTTCAAACCAGCTCCCTTCTAGATTTTCCCATTTCTTTTAGTGGCAGTGAGACAATATAGTGACCATGAATACAAACACTGGAAACAGACCACTTGGGTTAGAATTTGACCTTAGGCAAGTTGCCTAACCTCTCACAAATTCAGTTTCCTCATCAATGAAATAGTGTATATAATAATAATATCTCAGAGTCGTGGTGAAGATTAAATGACATAATCAATGTAAAAAACTTAGCACAAAAATTTGGCATTTGATGTGCTCAACAAATGCTTAATATTGTTATCAAAGGTACCACCATTTTCCAAGTCTGAGATTCCCACTTATTCAAAATGAAGTTATTTTTTCTAATTTTTCTCCTTCATATTATTACAGCACCAGGCCTTGTAAAGTATGGCTCCTTAAGTATCTCAATCATCAGTGTATTCTACCACCTGTCGCCTGGAATATGTAAGAGTGCCCCATAACTGGTTTCCCAGAACATTTGCTGTCAGATTAATCTTTCTAAATAGATTGCTGAGTGTGAAGCTGTTGAAGATGAGCTAGGGATTTAAACATTCCTAGTAGCACTGGCTGTGAATGGAACTACACTGCTGGTTTGTAGAATTGCTATATCTTACTCCACAGCATAGGGGGGCCATGTTCCCACTACAAGAACTAGAAAACCAATGACAAGTATGTCATTGCCATTAGTATAGTGATGATGTGCTCTGCAAGGGCAAAGTTGTGTTGATCATAGCACAAGGCACATAGTAGACCCTCAGTAAATATTTGATGAACAAATAAATGAGTTAATGAGGAAAATGGTATCACAGATGGCTCTAATAGCTTTAGCTTCGTGGTATTGAATTTGTGGTCATTTCAGATCATTCAAAGAGAGTTGACATCATTACTTGGCATCCAATTGCATGACATGTTCCATTCAGCCCAAATTGTGATAATCTAGTCATCATCTGGCATGTGAGAACAGGGAAGTCATTTAAAAACTTGAATACTGTATATTCAGACATAATTAACAATGTGAACTGGAATCAGCAGGCAGCCAGACCCCTACAGTTTCCAAAGACAAGAAAGTGAGAGAAATTAATTCTAAGAAACAAGAAGTTGTTGCTGGGAAGGACGAAACACAAGAAAGAGCTCAGCCAATGGGGACCATTTTTTTTTTTAGTAGATGGAAATGTGTTCACTACTAGTTTCAACCCAATGAGAAAGTAGAAGCTCATATTTTTTTGTTTGTTTGTTTTTTTGGTTTTTTGTGACCAGTAAGGGGATCGTAACCCTTGGCTTGGTGTTGCCCCAACCGCGCTCAGCGAGTGAGCGCACTGGCCATCCCTATATAGGATCCGAACCCGCGGCTCCCGAGTGAGCCACGGGTTCGGCCCTAGAAGCTCATATTATAAAATTTAAATTTCAAAAATCATGCAGGAACTATTTCCTCTTCATGAAACGGATACTAACAATGGTTGTTGTTGCTTTTCTATGATCCTAACACGAGTATTACTGAGATATATTGAGAGAGTAACAGCGGTATCTGCCAATTTGAAACTGTGCCTGCATCACATATGGTCAACAGCAGTAAAGACCCTCAGAGAAGTATGGGTGGCCTAAAAGGGGATATGGTGTTAATAAATAGGAGATTGCTAAATTCTTCAAAATCCATTAGAGAAATTATCTAAGAATACCTATATTCAGATGCTGTGGGAACTTAAGCAGCTCTAGAAGTAAAATAAAAGTTGAAGGGTGAAAAAAGATAACTTCTATTAACTTTAAACATGGCTATGTTACAGACCGAAGTAAGAGGGTAACCAACCATTTCACTCTCCTATTCTTTTCATAATAATTTAAAAAGTGTTTCCTCCTGAGTTATTGCACATAATCCTCACAGCAACAGGATATGGAGGAGGAAACTAAGGCCTGAGGAAATGAGGTGATTTGCTCAGTGTTACATACTCAGCAATTGATCATATACTCCCTTGGTTGTTATCAGAGTTTGGGTGTATTCATCTGAAAAATAGTGGAAATAATACTTATTTCTCCTGCCTGACCACATTCCTGGAAGTTATAGTAAGATAATATATTATTCTCCCACCCAGCTCTTTGCACTTGGTAGGTAAATGTGTAGGAGCAACAATTTGTTCACCCATCCATGTGGTGTGAGGCACAGGACCTAACTAGCACAGACTCTAGCTGAGTTGTCATAAAGGTGATGGCAAACAGGAGGGAACCGTAAAGAGAAACGCCTTAGGAAGTTTAGATTTCCTCAGCCTATACTAAAGGTTGCCTGATAAATGTTAAATTCTAATGGCCAGGCTTGAACAAGAATAAGCGAAAGAACATAGGATGCCAATATTTCTAAGCAAACTCAGACATCCTGTTTTATAAGGTTCTGGCCCTTGGTAAGGCACAGGCTCCCACTGTTCCCCTTCATCCACCTTTCCAGCTGTGGCCTATCTGAGAAAATGAAGGCTGTCTTCACAAAGATCCCACAGTAGAGACAGGCGACCGGCTTCAGAGTCAAGGAAACCTCAGTGGGAAAAAGTCCAAGCTGGAATTTCTTGGACAGAGGGATGGCGACTCTTAACATATTCAAGTTGCTTTAGTAAGCAGATGGGTAGATGGGGAACTCTCTAGCAAAAGCTGTTTTTGTTTTGTTGGTGGTGGTGATGGTAAGTGTTATTGCCTTCACACAACAAACACCTCTCCTGTCTTCTGCAGCAGGACTATTTATAAACTCTGTATCACTGTGCTCCAGTCACCAACCTCCACAGCCTGAGTTTCATGTGGTGAGATTCTCTGTCAGTATCACCAACCTGGGAGAACTAACTGTGAAAAAATAGCTAAATTACACTGGCTGCACAGGTAAATATTCCAATACTGTTTTTTCCTACCAGAGCTGCATTAGCATCTGGCTAAACTTTGTATCCTCCAGCCCCACCTTCACCCCCCTAAACACATAGGTACACACACACCCCTGCTTTCCACCCCCACCCACCCTACGCCGCAGGTTTCACAGCTGTTGACTGAAGAGAACAGGCTCTGGGCTGAGACCCTACCCTGGTTTCCCTGACCTGGGAGAGTAAAAAGATATGGATTGTTTCAAGGATTCATTATGAACTTTGCAAATTCCTCGGTGTCTCATCATGCCCTATCTGCAAAGTGGAGAGTTGGGGAGGCAGGAGCCTAATCTTTCTGATCTAGCATTGCTTTGGGTTGGGAAATTAAAATTACAAAGCAAACGCAGGGAAAAAAAATGGTTAAGAGAATGAATCAAATAACTGCTTCTAAGATTTTTCTTAAACTGAAGGTATTATTATAAAGGTGCAGAACAGTCGTGGAACTGTGCTTTCGGGGCCTGGGTTGGTGCGGAGCTGAGGAAGCTCTGGATGGTGCCAAGTTACAGTCCTGGGCCCCGCGGGGGGCCAGGCCTAAGTTTTGGAAAACATAGTCAGCGTCAGAAGCTATTGTGGCTTGGACAGAGGCAAAAAGACACGACATTGCAGGCTTCCTTCCTGTCTTGCTCTTATCTAAGGGCGCAGAGAGTGGGTGGGAGCACTCCAGGAGTGCAGGTGAGGCACGTCTAGCCTTAGCCAGCCAAGGCCTCCACTTCCCCTCCTCTTCCCCCACTGGCAACTCCGCATTCCCCAACCCCCACTCCTGCACTTGGGCCCCCTCCCGCTCCTCCCTCAGCACTTCCCTGGGCCCGCCCACGTTCTCCCACCCAGCCTGGGACTGCGTCATAAGTATCCCCAGACCTAGCTAGTCTCGAAGCAGCGTTAGGCAGACGGGGCAGAAAGAAGGAGTGCTTGGGCTAGTGAAATCTCCTCCTCTTCCAACCTGCAGCCCAGGACGCTGATTCGAGCCGCGCCTTATCGCGCAGCCCGAAGGTTCACCATGGTGAAAATCGCCTTCAACACTCCCACCGCGGTGCAAAAGGAGGAGGCACGGCAAGACGTGGAGGCCCTAGTGAGCCGCACCGTCCGAGCTCAGATCTTAACCGGCAAGGTAGGGGTGGACGAGGGGGAGAGAGGGAAAGGGGACAGGTGGCAGAGGACAAAGTAAAGGCTGCCCCGAAGTCCCTAGGTCCCTGGGCGGGCTCTTCTGCGCTGCCCATTGGGTTTGACCGGTTGTCCCGGCTCTTCTGCCTGCCGCGCCCATGCCCCTCTGCATACCCGTGCATAACGCAATGTTCTGTCGGTTCGATCCCATGCCGTCTGCCTCGGAGAGAGTTTATAGGGAGCTTGAAGTGATCCCCTGGGACCCGGTGTTATCCTCTCCTGTAGAAAGTTTAGGGGGCTGGGAATCAACTAGAGGCGCACTACCCTATCCCCAACTCCGGGGACGCCTATAGCCTCCACAGGGGGGAAACGGACACGCGGCATGAGCAAGGGCAGATTTAACTTTTCTCTCTTTCCCTTTGACCTGGATGAAATTCTATGAATGTAAGTCTTTCCAGGCTCGCTGAGTGTTTGTTAGAAGAGGAGTGGGGGGCAAAGAGCAGCTTTAACTCCAAGCCATGCACACGCGCGCATTTATTTTCACTTTTTCCCTGGTCATAGGCAGCGTTAAGCATTAGGTAAAGGAGCTGTAAAAATTGAGGTTGGTTTTAATTTGAGTTTCGGGTGTTCACTGTGCCCTCTTACAGCAAGAACCTTGTGTGTTTTCGGAGTGGCATTTCCTAAAGAAAACACCCTTCTTACGTAGAAATAAATTTTGGGATACTTTTTTATTCTTTTCTTTTAGTTCTTTCTTTTTGAGCAACATCACCCTCCTATCGTACAGATATCTGCAGCAGGTCCAACGTCCTAACTTAAAGTACTAGCTTTGCCAGAAACTCAGAAAGTTTCCCCCGTAAAATGTTAGCCATATTTATTTAGTACGATTTCTATTTCCTTTAAACACGTGCCATGTTTTTAGTATTCCTAAACTACTCTTCATTTTCCTCAGTAAAATTTCAATTTTAAAAGGCAATTATATGTCTTTTCCTGTTCTACTAAATCTGCAAAGTGTTGGAGCTTGCAGATCTGCCCTAACTTGTCATGTTTTCTCTATAAAGTTTTAACTTTTGTGTTCAGAGTGGAGATTTGAAAAGTGCTTTGAGTGAAATGAGAATCCATATGATAAAACTTGATTATGTACACAATTTGAAATGTTAATGTACAGAATTTTTATCATGGAAACTTTCAATATTTAATCCTGCAATCAAGCTAGCTTTTGTGTATTATGCATTTTAGAATTCAAAATTAACACCCCCTGGCATTGTTGAGGTTTTGTTTAAATGACAAAAGGTCAAATATGCAATTGTCCTCCTACTTGCTTTGTAAGTGAAACATGGCCAGATTTTTTGAGAGGTCTAATTATATGCCAGTAGTTAAATATAGCCACACAGTAATCCTTTTTTTTTCTCACCACCAAAAGTTTCATGACGTGTAGATAGATTCAGTTAACATACAAGCAATACTTACACCAGGACTGTAGTGTGATGAGGAATAAATAAAAATGAGCATTTGCAATTTGATATTTCTTTATTAGGTCTTGGAGAAGCTTTCACAGGATCCTGACCTAGCCACTATAGGACATTGACAATAACACTTGACACATTACATTGCGATGAATTGATCAGCTAGCTCATCAGAGATTGAGAATGACAGAATATTATGTCAGAGGTTGTATACAATGACTTTAAAATACAGTTCAGGGAGAAATTAGCTATGGTAATTGATGGCCCTCACCATCCTGAAGTCCAACAAGTTTAAATGAAAATGAAAACATTTTTATTCCTAGTATGTAGAGATATTTTATGAAATTGAAATTCCAATACTTAGGCTTTGCCTAATAATGAACTTCCTGAATTATTGGAAGGAGAAACAAAATTACAGTGCAAAGTGTTCTTCTCATGTCTCAAAGCAAGAAAAGATAATTATTTCTCTGAGACTTTCAAATTAAGCCGTATGTGACTTATGGGCAAGTCACTTCATCTTTCTGGACCTCAATTTAATCATCTCAAATATAATTTCTAAGCCTCCAGCTCTAGATTACAGTGATTCTCAATCATAATTTATAGTTCTGCTTTTATAGTGCTAATCTTAGTTTAGGATTTTTAATAGAAGTAATTAAAAGTTTCTGAAAAGCCTTCAAGGTTTATAGAGTATTAATGGAGAGTTTGATCTTAAATAAATTTAGCTAAGAAAATGTGAATACGACATTTCTTTGACTTTGTCTTTTTGGAGGGATAAAAAAAACATTTATCAAATAATTGCCTGTCCTTTTTTCTTGTATATTGACATCAAGTCCATGCATTCCTTTTCACTAAACTAATTTAAGTTTAATTAGGTCTCATAAAATTACAGTAGTTGTCTTGAAATAGAGCTTAATGGCCCGAAAGACTAAAACAATTTATTTACATACCAGTCTGATTGATTTACCCTTCCATTACCAGGGCCTAAATTTGCTGACTTCATTCATTTTACCTTTGAATAATAATGCTGCTTAGGGAATATTGTGACAAACAAGAATGGGATAGAGGAGCGTCTGGTCCACCGTCCTGGGATGGGTACATTTAATCAGTTACTTGTTTGCTTTGGATCTTTCTTGTTCTAATTCCTAAGCAAATTATTGATTTAACAAAATTTTACAGTCACTGTTACACGGACAACTTTTGTGGCTAGCTAGCACAAATGCTATACTTTAAAATCTAGTGTTTTGCTCAGGACGTGGAAAGCATAATTTCATTCATGCAATACACAGCCATAGAATACTGGGTGACATTAGGATACTTCATATTTCTCAATACAATTAGGAACATTAGGAAATATGTCTTTGCCTTCAATATTTTAATTACTTAAATAGGGGGAAATGGCATATATCTGTCTCATAGAACTTCTTTTAATATCTAATTTTCAAAAAACAGCTTTTTGAAAGCTAGTCAATAAATCGAAGGATATTAATTCTCCTTTAAGTTGGCAAATTGATTTACAAAAAAATGGTAAAGAAGCAAAATTGTATTTCAGAGAGTTAGTATACTGTACAAATCTAAAAAGTAACTACTTCCATTTATTTAAAGAGTATAACTTCCAAAGATCAGCTGAACTACATTTTGCCTATAGTTAACAGAACTGTATTATGTACTCAAAAATTTAAGAGAGTAGATCTCATGTTAAATGTTCTTAGCTCAATAAAGAAGAATATATCTTATTGCATAAATGAATGGTTATTTTATTTTGATTCTAGAAGTATTTTGAAATAACTTCATATCTGTATTTGGATTTGGAAATGCCAGAAGGAAGGCTAATATAATTGGAGATATTTTTACATCTATTAGATATCAGAAATTGTCTTGAAATGACTTTAGAGTAGGATGACTTAATAACATATTTTCAAAATATCTTGGGTTTCAGGGTAGGTAAATTGTACACCAAAGCAACTGTGTGTCTAAAAATGCAATCTGGTTTTGTTTTTGTTTTTGCTTTTTAATAAATAGGATCTCCGAGTTACCACCCAGGAAAAAGAGGGCACCTCTGGGCGATGCATGCTTACTCTCTTAGGCCTTTCATTCATCTTGGCAGGACTTATTGTTGGTGGAGCCTGCATTTACAAGTACTTCATGCCCAAGGTAACAATAATTATAATTCTTAAACTTTATATCACTAATTGCGATACATTTAGTAGCAATTTAAATAATTTTGTAGTAGTCACCAGAGAAATGAAGATTTAGGGAAAGTTTCCAAATTACCTTTCAGTTCATATAATTGATTTGACTTCATGGTGACAACTGTAATCAACAAGACTCAGTTTAGAATGCAGTACAATGAATTGATATGAGCATGAGAAACAATTCAAATGTCAGGGTAGTGATTATTATGATGTTTTAACTCTTCCTTTTTGTATTTTAGAGTACCATCTACCATGGAGAGATGTGCTTCTTTGATTCTGAAGACCCTGCACATTCCCTTCGTGGAGGAGAACCTTACTTCCTGCCTGTGGCTGAAGAGGCTGACATTCGTGAAGATGACAACATAGCAATCATTGATGTGCCTGTTCCCAGTTTCTCTGATAGTGACCCTGCAGCAATTATTCATGACTTTGAAAAGGTAGCTTTCCCATTTTTTTTATTGAAATATAATTGATCATACATATATATGGGGTACAAAGTTGAATATCAGTATCTGTGTACAATATGTCATGCTCAAATCAGGATAATTAATATATTCAACATTATGCAATGTAATCACTTTTCATGACCCTTTACCAATTCCTCCATTCATCCCTCCCACTCCCCTTTTCCCACCTCTGGTAACCTCAGCTCTGTTCTCTACTTTTTAAAGTTCAACATATTATTGTGATTTGTTATCTCTTTCTTTCTTTCTATTTATTTGTTTATTTTTTGTAGCTTCCACTTATGCATAAGGACATGTGGTATTTCTCTTTCTGCGCCTGGCTTATTTCACTTAACATGATCTTCTCTAAGTTCATCCACGTTGCTATGAATGGCAGTATTTCATTCTTTTTTTTAATGCAAGAGTAGTATTCCATTGTGTAAATGTACCACATTTTCCTTATCCCGTCATCTGACGATGGACATTTAGGTTGGTTCCAACTATTGACTCTTGTAAATAAAGCTGCAGTAAACATGGAGTGCAGTTATCCCTTCAACATGATGATTTCCATTCCTTTGGGTACATACCCATCAGTGGAATTGTTGGATCTTATGGCAGTTCTATCTGTAGTTGTTTGAGGAACCTCCATACTGTTTTCCATAATGGCTGCACCAATTTACAGTCACACCAACAGTGTAGGAGGGTTCCCCTTTCTCCACATCCTCGGCAGCATTCGTTGTTCTCTGTCTTTTTGGTAATAGCAGGTCTAACTGGGGTGAGATGATATTTCAAGGTGGTTTTGATTTGCATTTCCCTGATGCTGAGTGATGTTGAGCATTTTTTCATATGTCTGTTGGCCATCTGTATATCTTCTTTTGAGAAATGCCTATTTAGCTACTTTGCCCATTTTTTAATTGGGTTATTTGTGTTTATACTTTTAAGTTGTTTGAGTTCCTTGTATATTCTGGATAGCAATCCTTTGTCAGATTCATAGTTTGCAAATATACTCTCCCACTCTGTAGGTTGTCTCTTCTGTAGATATTTGTTCTAATGGTAGCTGGAAAATCGGCACTGCTGATACTTTTGATATTGTACCTAATGTTTTTCCCCTCCCCAAAAGGGAATGACTGCTTACCTGGATTTGATGCTGGGGAACTGCTATCTGATGCCTCTCAATACTTCCATTGTTATGCCTCCAAAGAATCTGGTGGAGCTCTTTGGCAAACTGGCGGTATGTATTTTGGAGGTCAAATTTTCTATAAGCACTTCCAAATAATTTTGCTTCCTCATTTTAAGAAATTAATGAGTTGGGCCAAAACATTCCATTTCGTTGAAATAATTTTTAAACAGAAAAGTGTGCTATGAACTTAAAAAACTGCTCTTAAAAACAGCCTTCTTCTAAAAAGTATATGTTTAATAAGTGAGAATTTAAAGAGTGTTTTTAGGAATTTCTCATTTCAATTTTTTTTCAGTTTTTTTTTTTTTTTTCATTTTTAGAGCGGCAAATACCTGCCTCACACGTATGTGGTTCGTGAAGACCTGGTTGCTGTGGAGGAAATTCGTGATGTTAGTAACCTTGGCATCTTTATTTACCAACTTTGCAACAACAGAAAGTCCTTCCGCCTTCGTCGCAGAGACCTCTTGCTGGGTAGGAAGTTTATTTCTTCATTCATCCTGTGTTACTGGGACAGTGAGGGAGAGTCAGGGTGGAGTGCATAGGAAAATGGAAAATAAGTCTAGGTATCTTAATTTACACAAAAATTTCCAAAGGCACTCTTTTTCTGCCCATTTCCTCACAGGTTTCAACAAACGTGCCATTGATAAGTGCTGGAAGATTAGACACTTCCCCAATGAATTTATTGTTGAGACCAAGATCTGTCAAGAGTGAGAGGCAACAGATAAAGCATATCTTTGGTAATAAGAAGTCAGAGATTTACAATATTACTTCAACATTAAAACGTATGGGATACTCAAGATATTTACTCATGCATTTACTCTATTGCTTATAGGAAAAAAAAAAGGAGAAAAACCTACTAACCACTGCAAGTTCTAGTTCTTGTCAAATTTTAGTTTAATTGGCATTGTTTGTTGTTTGAAACTGAAATGATTCTCATTTTTTCTTTTAAATTTATAGAGTTTAGATTTCTGAAAGCAGCATGAATGTGTCAGCTAACATCCTGACAATAAATTTCATCCTTTGTGTTTTTTTAAGTTAGCTCTTCACTCAGTCATACAGTAGAGCATGTTTTAAATTTAAAATATTTAAAATTGTTTTTGACCTTTTTGTGTAAATCATGTCAAATCCATTAACACTGTTAAGTTTTGTTTCTCATTTTGTGCAACTTTCCAGAATTTAGAAATTACATACTTGCAATTCTATTAGGTGCTCTGTAATGAATCTGACATATACGTGAACGATTTTCATGAGAAAGTCATGTTTCACTAATGCAGTGATTTTTTTTTCTCACTAATATCCGTATTGTGAAATCCACAAAACTATTGGTGCTAAATGCTGTAAGTAGTTTAGGTTGTATGAATTCTACAACCCTATAATAAATTTTACCATATTCAACCAGTGTTTCTTTTATTTCACCACTCCAAGTATACTTAATGTGAAAAATTAATATTACTCATTTAGCTTTGGTGTACCTGCAACAGATCTAAAATTATGAGCCCAATTCTAACCCCATTCCCACCTCCACACATTTATATTTTATAATTCCGTATTTTACTCCTTTTTTGATATTATATCAATTACTTTTTTATAAGTATCCCATAATCTGCTTATCATGTCAATTTAAATATTTATCATGCATCTTCAGGCCCATAGCACTTTTAAACTTTTTAATGGGTTTCTTTTTTCATCAAAAAACATAAACAACTCTATACAGCTATAGATGGATAAGATGTTGATGGCTTTTAAGACATTTACATGCTGTAATCTCTACTCATTTACCTAAGAGTATAAACTCCATACCCAGGGGGCCAGTACTATAGACTCTTTCCCTTGTGTTAGGTACAAAATTGTTCCCGATATCACTGATCAGTCGCTGGTAGTGACTATTGATCAATTTTTGTAGTCAAAACTACCCAGTCGAATCCATAGCTTTAAATACTACCATTTTTAAAAAATGAAATAAATTAAACATTTAACTTCAAGAACTCAGATCTAAAACAATAACACAAGCCTTAAAACATTCAGAAAGAAAAATGCAATACTTGGAAAATAATAACAGTAACTGATAAATATATTCAAGAACTGGTTATTTATAAATAAGGAAAATATTTAGAAAGAATTTGATAAAATTAGCACCTATTCCTTGTTTTAAAATATGTATAAAAATAAGAAGGAGGAAATACATTCTTTCCAAATTTATCTTAAATAGCCAGCATCATGTCTAAAGGTGAAACACAGGAAAGGATTCTGGCTATTGCAGCTATTCAGTGTGGTTCCAGACATTCCGGTCAATGAAATACCATGAAAAGCAAGTAAAAAGTATCACTATTTAAAAGAGGGATGAAATTATGTTTACTACCGGGTAGTATTTTTTTTAATGTAAGATACTAGTGGACCAATCAGAAACTTTAGAAATTAACAAGAAGATTCAGTATAATATAAACAAAGGCCAATGTCTTTTTTTTAATACCACCAACAACCAATTAAAGGGTAATACCAGCGGGTAAAAAATATTCTACTCACAGTTGCAACAGGAACATAAAATAGCACCAACAAGAAATTTGTGAAATTATTACAGAGAAAACCATAAAACAAGTAAGATGCATAAAAGAAGAGTTGAATAAATAGAGAGGGAAGAAAGAACATTACAAATAGGTCAATTCTTCCTCAATTAAGTTTATTGGTTCAACCCCATCCCAATCAAAACCCCAAAATAATTGATTTTGGAACTTGGCAAAATTATTTGAAGGTTCATCTAGAAGCATAAATAGGTAAGAATAGCTAAAGAAGAAAAAAGTGAAAAAAAGAGTAATTTCTTACATGAACTACTATTAAATGATAGCCAAATTTACAATAATTTTAAAGGTGACTTACATAAGGTAAAGAGCACAATGCCAAGAAAGAGACTATAGTGTGTAAAAAAAAAATTTAAAAAAAAACAAAAACCAGTATCATAATAGAAGCTCCATGCAGTGAGATGCATTGTGTATGAAACTGTTGGCAAAAGTGCCTAAACAACAACAACAACAAAAAAATCAAAGTCCTAATCATTACAGTATGAAATAGCATAAAGCTAGCAGCCCTCTAAGTGCAGCCTCTCCTAAAATTTACTAAAAATAAATATGTTTAAAAAGAGGAAAACCCTCAAATACACTAAAAGTATAACTGAGTGATAATCTAATGCTGGGATTTGTGAGGAGTTGATATGTGAGAGACTAGCTCTCTGATTATCTGTCCACTAACTCAGAGCCCAGAATCTCTATCAACCAGAAAAATGGGCAGTCATCTATGTAAGAGATGTTCCGTGAATCATAGTTTTAGTTTTCATACCTTGTACCTCCTTTCCCTCTATCAGTTTACCCACCCCCACATGATTATTCATTCAATTATTCATTTATCATTTGTCAGGCATTGTGCACAGCATTGGAAGTACATAGAGTCGTGAGCAAAGCAGACATGGACACCGCCCTTATTAAGCATATAGTCTACTGGGGGCGGGGAAGAGAAAGACTTTATCTCAAATAACTTTACTATTTTGTTACAAAGAAAAATTAAAGAATGCTTATGAGAGTTTTTAACGGGGGAGGGGGGGGGAGGCAATCCAATCCTGAACTATTAATGAAATCTTAACTGAAAATAGGAAGTTTGAGCTGAGAGCTGAAATATGAGTAGTAAAACTTTAAGTAGATAAAAGGAGAGCATTTCAGACAGAAGAAAATGGGAGCTAAGTCCCTGAGGCAGAAAAGATTGTGGTTGTTGGAGAAAGTCAGGGGGGGGGGGGGGGAGGCAATCCAATCCTGAACTATTAATGAAATCTTAACTGAAAATAGGAAGTTTGAGCTGAGAGCTGAAATATGAGTAGTAAAACTTTAAGTAGATAAAAGGAGAGCATTTCAGACAGAAGAAAATGGGAGCTAAGTCCCTGAGGCAGAAAAGATTGTGGTTGTTGGAGAAAGTCAGAGAAAGAGGGGCTGGAGCATGTTGAATGAATAAAATTGTATGAAAAGCAGTTGGAAAATAGGTGGAGTTCAGATCATGTAGGATCCTGTAGGCTATGTTAAAAAAAAAAAAACTTTTTCTTAAAAAAAATTTTAAAGTAATGGAAAGTCATTGAAGGTTTTAAGCAGGGCCATGGATGGGAGCAGATTGGTATTTCTAAAAGATTATTTTGACTTCAATGAGGGGAATATGTTATAGAAGGACAAAAGAGAATATAGTAATACCTGTTAGGAGGCCACTTCAGTAATCTGAGCAAGACATGATAGTAGATTGAAGTATCAAAGTGGAAGCGATGAAAGAAAAAGTAGAGAAAATTAAGATATTTTTGCTCTAAAATTGACAGAAAATAATTATGGTTGATTATGCAGGGTAAGGAGTGTCAAGGGGTTTGTTATTGATGACTCCCAGGTTTATGGCTTATATACTCAGATGAGAAGTAATATGACTTGGCCCTGCAGATCCCAGAACTTACTCAAGGTAAATAGAGATAAATTGGTGTTTGATGTGCCACTCAGAGTCGTGGCACAAAACTGATGGCAGGGAGATTAATAAAGGTACAAATTATAAGGTGTTAATAAAAGGGTTAATAAAAGCCAAGAAGTCTCAGTGAAGCTCACTAGAACTAGCAACACTGGTGAACCCTCATGACCTCTAGTGTCGAATATGCAAGGAGAAAGAATAATTTCCAGAACCTGGAAAGAGTAGCTATAGATGAGTACTTTCCCTGACAGAAACTGTGGCATTTGGTAAAGGGACACAGCCAACTTGCTCTTTCATCTCCTGCTGGTGTCTCCCATTGGCCAAATTTAACTAGAACCCAGAGGGAAAGGAGTGCATTGGTACAGTCAGCCTCCTGGGTCAGCCTCCTGAGTATAAGCAGAATGGAAAAGCGAAGAGTAACTCTGGAGAACCAGGCAAAGAATATTGAGCACAGCCCACTCCTTTTTCTCCTCAGCATCTACTCTTATTGCTTATCCAGATAAAATATTCATGTCTCCAACATAAGGAACACACAAATTCCCATTGGCTACCATCTATTTGCAGGATAGTGTCAATTCTATATTTCTACTTGAAACTAAAATATTAGCCACCACCACCACACTTTATATAAGGTAAGAGGAGTTGGAAGAAGGGAAGAAAAAAAAAAAGTAAAACACGGCTGCTTTAATCCTTGATTTTTTAGCTGCATATGAGTCCTAAGTTGATAATTACAGTTTTCTTAATTCACATTTTATTCCTTATCTTCATTTGCCCTCTGTAGAATCTTGGCTGGGTAGATTCTCTTACTACCTAATGGAGTAGTCCAAATCTAGATCAATGCAGGATCTGAGTCTTTTGGTGGTCCTATATTTATTGCAGTTTTTCACTGACAATGGCTATTTCACAAGGAAGTAAAGGAAGCACCCCAGTGAATCCACTGGGTAACAGTCTTCCTTGGTTCTCTTGTGTTGTAGCAACCCAAGTTCCCCTTGATAATCAAAATCAAACACCTCAGCCAGTTCGGTGATTATTTCTCTACCTGTTGGTTTGTGAGGAGCCCCAAATGTCTAAGAATCAGTCTCAGGTTTTAATTTAAGGGAACTGTGACGCTTCCCAGTGGAAGTGTTCTATCCTTGAGCAGTAGAACTTCCAAACCCACCAAAACCAAGACTGTGGGAACAAGAAGCAAAAATTCCTTTGGCGCATTATTAAATACAATAGTAACAGTGCTGTGGATTGAATATCTCCCCCAAAGTCATTGAAGCTTGATTCCCATTGTAACAGGGTTAAGAGGGGAGAAATCAGACTCTGGCAGTGTTGAAGGGTGGGGCTTTAAGAGGTAATTTGATGTTGATGACTATGACCTCATGAATGGATTAATCAATTTGTGGAGTAATGGGTTAATGATTTAGTAGGTTGTCATGGGAGCGGCACTTGTGGCTTTATAAGGAGAGCAGGTGAGCATGTTAAGGAGCCCTTGCCATTCTTGCCATGTGATTGCCTGTGTCACCATAGGACACTGTAGAGAGTTACCACCCAGAAGAGAAGGTCCTTACCAGATGTGACCCCTGAGCCATGGACTTCCCAGCCTCCAAAACATAAGAAATAAATTTTGTTTTCTTATAAATTACCCAGTTTCAGCTATTCTGTTACAAGCAACAGAAAATGGACTAATACAGAGGGGAAACTCCCAACTCTGGCTATGAGAGAGAGGGCATCACTTATTGACTGCTACTTTGAGTTTGGCCTGAAGGATATCACTTCAACATCATAGGTTGCTGTCTCCTAACTGGTACAATAACTGAATCTTTAGAATACCGTTCCTCATATACAATTTTAAGGATTCAATACATCAGGTGACACTGTTTTTATGATGTGCAGTTTATGTCGCACGTCACTTCGTATCCCATAGTTAAGACATTCAGTCTTTACAAGCCCTACTAAGAAGATGGAAGTGATATTTCAAATTGAGAATAATAATCAGAAGAAGAGGACTTCACTACAAAATCTTGAGTTGGCACTGTAATTATACTAGAACATCTTTGTCTACCACAGAATCTTCCTATGTGATGGCATTTGATTGGGTCGTAAGGCCCAAGTGGCAGAGCAACTTACACTGGAGCCTAGATCTACTGCAAAGTGTTTTCTTGCTCTAGACCATACTCAGTACTGACAACCTTATGGATTACCTGGTAAATTAGTTGTAGCAGCAAGCCCAAGTGTGGTATACATTGCATTCAAGATCCTAGAAGTTCTACCAAGCATAGTACCTGTTTCTTCATGGTGGACAGTGCAAGGGACAAAAATTGTTTCTCACTTTAGAAAGGATAAACTGACATGCACCAAACCACTATGCCACTAAAAAACATCAAATATGTGACAGGCACTCTGAATATGCATGTATCTTACTAAGATGCCTATAATGCTTGCTACTTCCTTTTACCAGGACCACTTGGCATAGTGTCAAAAATGTAATGGATCATCAGGATGATTTATGGGGCATGTCAACACAATCGGGGTCACTCTTCACCAAATTTTAGCAGAAAAGAGTGATTATATAGTCCTAATATTAGAAAATGAAGGCAAACTTCTTCTAATTTTCTTTGTTGATAGAAATGGAGGAGGAGGAAGAAATTTGATACATAAATGGCTGCATATCATCCTCCAGGAGCTGTGTGGATTTGCTTTAATAAAGACACTACATCCAGAAGTGAGGATGGAATTAGCCTCATGCCCTTAATAAGTTTGCAATAATCCATAGTCATTCCCCAAAACATCTTGCTTTTGGCCCCAGCCAAATAACATTAAATGGCAATATGGCAGGAAATACCATTTTGGGATTGTTGAAATATTTAATAATGATGCTAATCTCTGCAATTTCTTCCCTTTTTGGTTTACTCTCTTGGCAGGGAGTAAGGAGAGTTGGGTTAAAGAGAGTTCTAGTGACACCCACTTGGCTTTTCATAACATAATTGTCTTCACCCCATGGATCTGGAAACCAATGTGAGGATTCTTCCAGTTGCTGAGTATGTCTTTTCCCATTACACATTCAGGGACTGGGGAATAAAAATTAATGTAAACCTGCAATCTCACTTAACTCACAGAGTCAGACATGTAGTAAGACTTATTTTATCTTCTGACCCTGAGGAGCACACACTCTGATTAATGGGCTATGATGGAATTTCAGTCTCCAGGATTCAGCACCAGTTCAGGGCTAATATCCAATAACTTCCCTCAAATATGCGTATTTCCTCTTTATCCATCATCGTGATTAATAAAGCTGGATCTCTCTGGACAAGGATTGTGTGAATAATAAAATATACACACGAATAGCCAAAGCAATCCTGAGCAATAAGTAAATAGATAAATAAAGCCAGAGACATAACACTGTCTGACTTCAAACTACACTACAAAGATATAGTAACCAAAACAGCATAGTACTGGCATAAAAACCAGACACTCAGACCAATGGAACAGAATAGAAAACTCAGAAATCATACCACATACTTACAGCCAACTGATCTTTGACAAAGGCAACAAGAACATACATTGAGGAAAAGACTGCCTCTTCAATAAATGGTGCTGGGAAAACTGGAAATGCACATGTAGAAAAATGAAACTAGACCTATACCTCTCACCATATACCAAAATCAACTTAAAATGGATTACAGACTTAAATATAATACTTGAAACTATAAAACTCCTAAAACAAAACATAGGGGAAACACTGCAGGATATAGGACTAGGCCAAGACTTTATGAATATGACCCCAAAAGCACAAGCAACAAAAGAAAAAATAAACAAATGGGATTATATCAAACTAAAATGCTTCTGCGCAGAAAAGAAAACAGTTAACAGAGCAAAAATACAACCTATAGAATGGGAGAAAACACTTGCAAACTAAGTATTCGACAAGAGATTAATATCCAGAATACACAAAGAACTCAACAGTAAGAAAACAACCCAAATAAAAATGGGCAAAGGAGCTGAATACACATTTCTCATATGAAGATGTACAAATGGCTAACAGACACATGAAAAAATGCTCAACATTGCTCTGCATCAGGGAAATGCAAATCAAAACCACCTTGAAATATCATCTCACCCCAGTTAGACCAGCTATTACCATAAAGTCAGAGAACAACAAATGCTGGCGAGGATGTGGAGAAAGGGAACCCTCCTACACAGTTGGTGTGACTGTAAATTGGTGCAGCCATTATGGAAAACAGTATGGAGCTTCCTCAAACAAGTACAGATAGAACTGCATATGACCCAGCAATCCCATTGCTGGGTATATACCCGAAGGAATGGAAATCATCATTTCAAAGAGATACCTGCACTCCCATGTTTATCACGGCTCTATTTACAAGAGTCAATAGTTGGAATCAACCTAAATGTCCATCAACAGACAACTGGATAAGGAAAGTATGGTATATATACTCAATGGAATACCAGTCTGCCATAAAAAAGAATGAAATTCTGCCATTCTCAACAACATGGAGGAACTTAGAAGACATTATGTTAAGTGAAATAAGCCAGGCACAGAAAGAGAAATACCACATGTTCTCACTTGTAAGTGGGAGTTAAAATCAAGAAAAAAAGAAAAGAAGGAAAGTAAGCAAGACATAAAGAGATAGAGAAAAAGAAACAATCACAATAATACATTGAACTTTCAAAAAAAAAGGAGAGAATGGAACTGTGGTTATTAGAGGTTGGGGAGAGGTGGAGGGGGTTGATGAGAGGCTGGTTGAGGGTCACAAGGATTGATTACATTTTGTAAACATGAGTATACTGATTATCCTGATTGGATCACAACATGTTGTACACATATACTGATATTTGATTCTGTACCCCACAAATATATATAACCAATTATCTTTCAATAAAAAAACTGTCAAAAAGTAATTTAAAAATATACACTCGTGGCTTTATTTCAGGGTTATTCATAAAAGGTACCCAGCCTCCCTCAAGCAAAGGTGTCCAATTCTGTGAACATCCTTGGGTATGGAAACTGAGGAAAAGGCTGCAAATCCCACCTTGGTATTCATGTTAGGTTTCTTCCAAACAGACATCAAAGTTTTCTGCCTAAATGTGTCAATCAGCACCTTAATAGGCTTACTATTTCATGCCTAAGGATACCATGATTAATTAGCCATTACCAGAGAAACTTGAAAGATAAAATACTTTGATTAGTGCTCTAACCCTTTGGTTTATTTAATACATCAATTATTTTCACTTTGCATATGGGCTTGAACACTCCACTACTCATTATTCTTAATGACTTGGTCAGGGATATGTTCAGAGGTATGCATGTAATAATATGTCCATTTTAACATTTCCATCTCCTTGAGTCTTGTGGATCCTTTCTCTATAGTATGCCAGGGAAGTTCCAGCATTTTATTGACTTTAAACCACTGTTGAGTACAAGTTTCAATTTTGCCAGCCTAGCTAATAATATCACCATTCTTTGGTGATCAAGACAACATATTACATCCTAAAATCCAAATGAATGTGTTCACATCAATTAATTTGGACTGATTGATTCTTCTTTTTTGTTCTCCTTGGTCTTATCCTTAGAATCCACTCTCATGCATGTTCCCATATGTCTGCTGATATATATTGTCAAGGGCCAGAACTCTTTTGACCTCAAAAGTGTCTGTCAATTTTTCCTCATGGAGAAAATAAGGTCTACATATCATACCAAAAAGGGTATACATCTTAATACAGCCCATGTCCGTTTGTGCTATTATATCAAAATACCACAAACTGGTTAATTTATAAACAACTTAAATTTATTTCACATTGTTTTGGAGTCTTGAAAGTCCAAGATTAAAGCATTGGCAATTCTGGTGTCTGGTGAGGGCCCAGTCTCTGCTTCCAAAATGGTGCCTTGTTGCTGTGTTTTCTGGAGGGGACTAAAGCTATGTCCTCACATGGTGAGAGGTATATAAAGGGCAAACTCACCCTCTCAAGCCCTTTTATAAGGTTATTAATCCCATTTTAAGGGCTCCACCCTTATGACTTAATTACGTTCTAAAGGCCCCACCTCTTGCTACTATCACATTGGTGATTAAGGTTCAACACATGAATTTGGGGGGACATTCAGCCATAGCAACTCAGATGAAAGAATATAAGGAAAACTTGAATATGCTTAAATATTGACAGAAATGGACCATTAGAGAGGTACAGATTAAAGATACAAGAGAAATTGGGACATTAGTGGAGCTAGATCCTTGAGAAAGTGATAGGGAAGGAAATCAAAAGCACAACTAAAAAAATACCCTTAGATAGGAAAAAGAAGTTAGGTCTATTATATCAAGCTAGGAAAAAGAATTTAGATCTATTACATCAAGCTAGAAAAAAGAATAGGATATTGTTGACAAAATTTGACTTTCATATTTCAAAGTTCAGGATAATGAATGTGATATTTCAAAGTCCGGGATAACAACAAAGTTGAAGGTATGATCATGGGAGTAGATGACTAAAGTGGGGCAGAATAAAGTTCCCTGGTGATGAGGAAATCAAGAATGAAGAGGCTACTGTATTTGATGCATTGTCCACATGGATGCTGATGCTACTGAGAATAATGACAAAAACTGAACTGGAAAGAAAATGAAGCAGGTGCTAAGGTTTTCAATAAATGATGGGGGGGTGGGGGGTAACTAGGATGTAAACAGATTTTGGCAAAAAGGACTGGATGGTAAATTCAGGTGCTATAAGCCCAAAGAAAAAGAGTTATTATATAGGATGAGTAGTTAAAATCAGGAACAAGAGAGGGATTGATGCTACTGTTCAGTGCACTACTACTCTTATTTGCAAATATTTTTATATGCAGAAAATCCAGTAGAATTAACTGAAAAACTATTAAAACCAATAAGATAACTCAGTAGGGTGTTTTACAAAACACATCAAATATATTTTTAAATCCATGCAGAAGAGTAAATATTGAAAAATAGCCAAAATAATTTTGAAGAAGTATAACAAAATGGTTGTTCTTGTTCTACCACATGTCAAAATTTAACTTGAACTTTTAGTAATTAATAAGGTTTTGAAATTGCAAAAGAATAGAGAGTCCAATTAATATATATAAATACATGGGTGTGTCTGTGTGTGTATATAACATCATAATATGATATGGTGTTAGTAGGTGATGTTAGTATACCACAAA
Source organism: Galeopterus variegatus (assembly GCF_000696425.1). NCBI lineage: Eukaryota > Metazoa > Chordata > Mammalia > Dermoptera > Cynocephalidae > Galeopterus > Galeopterus variegatus. The sequence continues at coordinate 77,634 of NW_007727915.1, forward strand.
AGAGGTATATTAAATCAGGGGGAAGAATGACATGGCCAATAAAGCTTTTTGGGAAAAAAAAAAACAGTTATCTTTTGGAATGCGAAGTTAGATTCTAAGCTAACACTGTTAACAAAACATTTTTCCAGATGCACCAGTAACACAAATGTAAAAAAGAGTAAGTATAAAAGTAATAAAAGGAAATATTGAAGAATATATGATATTGAAATATCATATTCAAAAAGTTCCTTAAATGAAGAAAACAAAACAAAAAAAATCACCAAGGAAAGCAAATAAATTTTACTACATCAAACTTATAAAAACTCTGTTTCTCAAAAACTGGGGATAGACTGGCAGAAGATATTTATTAATGTATATAACTGACAAAATATCCAGAAATTGTTTTAAATTTTTTCTTCTACAAATAAGAAAAATGGGCAAAAGATATGAACAGGCAAGCCACAAAAAAGCAAAAGGAAATATAGCTGGTCAATAAACCTATCAAATGATGCTTAATCTCTAAAGTAATTAAGGAGATGCAAAGTGAAACAAAATGAAATATAGGCATGATTTGTGACCCAGCAATTTTCCAATTTGGTATCTACCTCAGAAAAACACTCATATATCTTCTTAAAGAAGCATATACTGAATGCTTATTGTGACATTGTTTGTAAAAGTGAAAACAACGAATAAAGTAAATGCTCATGAATAGTAACAACTGACATTTATTGCATGAGTTCCATGTTGCAGGAGCTATGTGAAAGGTTTTACATGTACTACCCCATTTAATTCCCACATTAACCATATGAAGATTGTATTATTATCTGCAATTTATTGGTGGAAAAGAATGAGTCATAGAGAAATTAAGTAACTTATCCCAAGGTCTCAGGATTTGAGCTCAGCAGTCTGACTATAGAACCAGTGTTCTTAATCACTGTGATACTATATATTGAATTGGCTAAATATACTGTAGTATACTCACTATAGCTTAGTGGTAGTTTAATAAAAAATGAGGCTCAGCTAAGTGTAGCTCTCCAACATGTAGATCTCAAATGAGATAGAGCTTAGCATAAAGTTCTCCAACATACATTGTAGAATGAAAAAGCCGATTACAGAAAAATATGTCTAGTATGATACCACTTATTTGTTAAAGTTTTTTAGTGCATGCTATATATTTTTTACATGTACATAGTGTATGGAAAGCACACAGGAAAACATCTAAAAAGAAAGGGGTGAGAAAAGTGAACAGAAATTTGGAGTGTGTTCATCAAAGGAAATTTTAGCTTTACTTGTATTAACTTTTATGTTAATATTTGAAAAAGTGAATTAAAGGGAGGTTTCTGGTCCGGCATTGTAAAAAGCTTGAAAGTCACCACTATGTTCTAACAACAAGTAAAAAGCTAAACAAATAGAAAAATCAACAGCTCTCCTTAGATCCATAAAAATGTGAGGCTACAGGGCAAATTGCTGCCCCCAAAACTGGGGAGATAGACAGGCAAATACAGAGAAGATAGCAAAGCAGAAATAAAAAGTAAAAACCTCAGTGGGAACCAGTGCCAGGGTAGGGAAACCTAAACTGTAAAAACTGTAAATGATGAATTGTAGTCTCAGTGTGAACTAGTCTTACAGATAAAAATTTCAGGGAGACCCAGTCATTAGAAGGCTTCCACACTTTTGTGAGTTTTACTTCCTGGAGTTCTTCCAAGTTCTCATAGTGAATATCAGAGAATAATCTCCTCATGCTTATGGCAGGAAGAGGTAAAGAAAACCACTTTGGGATATACAAGAGCATCATTTTTTTTAACAGTGGTCTGCCCCCAAGATAAACTATTTAACCAGAGCCTGACTTGCTGGGGTTTTATTAGAGTTTAACCAACCTGAAGAAAGGGAAATGCCCAACTCCAACTACCTCTTTCATGTGACATAAGGGAAATATTAAATTCTAGCCCCTCCTAGCTATCCTAAGTTGGGGGAGGAAGGGAAATACTGAAAAGTACTTGTGAAGTTTACAGTCCAGAGGCACAAGCTCACTAAAAAACTGAGAACTAATCATAGAACTGTAGAACCCCCCCCCCCCCCCTCCACTATACAATCACATTATAAAGACCTATTTATGGCAGTTCCTGTTACCAAGTACATAATGTATGGGTATCAAGAAAAAAATTACAAGGTGTACTACAAGGAAAATATACAATTTGAAAAGACAAATCAATCATTAGAACCAGACTCAGATATGGCCCCCCCACCTCCACTATACAATCACATTATAAAGACCTATTTATGGCAGTTCCTGTTACCAAGTACATAATGTATGGGTATCAAGAAAAAAATTACAAGGTGTACTACAAGGAAAATATACAATTTGAAAAGACAAATCAATCATTAGAACCAGACTCAGATATGGTAGGAATGTTGGAACTATCAGACCAAGAATTTAAGTAAATTATGATTAATATGCTTTAATAAGTAAACAGTATGCAAGAACAGATGTGTAATGTAAGCAGAGAGGTGAAAATTACTTAAAAAGAAGCAAAAAGAAATGCTAGAGATAAAAAATGAAAACAGACATGAAGAATGTCTTTAATGAGCTTACTAGTAGACCAGACTCAGCTCATGAAAGAATCCCTGAGTTTGAGGATATCTCATTAGAAACTTCTAAATCAGAAAAGCAAATAAAAAAGACTGAAGTAAAGAACAAAATATTTAAGAACTATAAGATAACTACAACTGTGTAACTTATGTGTAATAGGAATACCCAGAGAAGAAAGAAACAGAAACGTTATTAGAAACAATAGTGACTGAGAATTTCCCCCAAATTAATGTTAGACATCAAACCACCCACCCAAAAAGCTCAGAAAACACCAAGTAAGATAAATCATATTTAAACTACAGAAAATCAAAGATTAAAAAAAATCCAAAGGGCCGGCCCAGTGGCGCACTCAGTAGAGTGTGGCGCTTGGGAGTGCGGTGGCGCTCCCACCGAGGGTTCGGATCCCATATAGAGACCAGTCTGCTCACTGGTTGAGCGCGGTACGGGCGCGACACTGAGGGTTGCGATCCCGTTACCGGTCACGAAAAAAGACAAAAAGGAAAAAAAAAATCCAGAAAAGACAAAAGACCTGGGGTCGGGGCGGGGGGGGGGGGTAA
>NW_007727915.1:81759-102489 GCF_000696425.1 Galeopterus variegatus
GGGGGGGGGGGGGGGGGGGGGGGGGGGGGTACACCTTCCTTGAAGTGGAGCAAAGAAAAGAATTGCACCTGACATTTCCTCCAAAACCATGCAAAAAAAAGAGGAGAATGGAGTGAAATATTTAAAGTATTGAAAATTCTGTATCTTTCAAAAGTGAAAGAGAAATAAAGACTATCCCAGACAAACAAACATTTAGGGACTTTGTTGCCAGTAGATCTGCCTTGTTATAAAAGTTATAAGAAGTTCTTTTGAGAGAATGAAAAGAATATGTCACAAATTTGTATCTACATAAAGAAAAAAAGAGCATCAGAGAAGGGATAAATGAAGTTTTAAAAAGCTTTTTATTTTTCTTAATTGATCTAACAAATAATACTTAGTTCAAAATAATAATAGAGACAATATATTTGAATATGAGTGTGTGTGCATATATGTATTTGTCAGTGTTCTCCCGAGAGACAGATCCAATAAGAGATGTATATAGATATATAACAGGAGATTTATTATGGGAATTGGCTTATACAAAGTATGAAGGCTCTAAAAGTCCCATGATAAACCATCTGCAAACTGGATACCTTGGGATGCTGGTAGTGTGGCTCAGTCCAAATTTGAAACCCTCAGAACCAGAGAAGCAAATTGCGTAATTCCCATTTCAAGACCACAGTCCTGAAAACTCAGGTGTGCTGCTAGTGTAAATCCTGGAATCCAAAGACTGGGAAGCCAGGAGTTCTGATGTCAGAGGAGGAGAGAAAGAGTGAACCTCAGCTCCATTAGGCAGATATATAATTTTTTCATGTTTTTCTTCTCTCTGGGTCTTCAGAAGATTGGATCATGCCCATCCATATTAAGGGTGGATCTTCCCCACGTAGTCCACTCAGACTCACATGCTAATTTCCTCTAAAAAGACCCTCACATACACTCCCAAATATAAGGTTTTACCAAGTTTCTATGTATTTCTTAATCTAGTCAAATTGGCACTTAAAATTAATATATATTACCTATACATATATGTATACATATACGCTCATGTATGTTTATGTGTAAGTTAAATGAATGACAGCAATAATATGAGGGACAGGGTGGGTACATCAAAATTATCTTGTTATAAGGTACTCATACTATCCATGAGTGGTGTAGTGTTATTTAGAAGTGAACTTGTGAAGTTGTAAATTTTTATTGCAAACTCTAGGGCAAGCACTTAAAATTTTTTTTAAAAAAATAGCAAGTATAACTGATGTGCTAAGAAAGGAGAGAAAATAGAATTACATAAAATACTCAATTAAAACCACAAAAGGCAGAAAAACAGTGGAAGACAAAAATAGAAACAAAGATCAAATTTAAAAATATATAAAACAGTAACGAATATGGTACATATTATTCCAAATGTATCAATTATCACCTTGAATATTAGTGGTCTAAATGCACCAATTAAAAGCCAGAGTTTGGTAAAGAAAAGTTTGGGTCCAAAAAAAGACTCAACTATATGATGTCTACAGGAAACCCACTTTAATATAAAAACACATATTGATTAAAAGTAAAGGAATGGAGAAAAATATACTATGCTAGCACTAATCAAAAAATAAAAACAAAAAAGCAGAAGTAGGGAATGCCATCAGAAAGAAAATGAAATAGGAGGTTCCAGCTCTCATTCCCCCCACACACAAACACCAATTTTGGCAAACACCCACAGGCAAGAATACTTTGTGGGATACATGGAAGCTGAGCTTCTAGCACCATGGTGGATGAAAACTCTGAGAGCTAATTCATCAAAGAAGGTAAGACGAGCAGTTTTACTTTAATTGCATCACCCCTATCCAAAGGCAGCACAACTTGGTGCCAAGAAAGGTACCCACAGCTTGGGATTTCTTGCACAATTGAAAGTAAGAGCAAAGTGAGAACCTGGATTTCCCAGGCTTGTGGGATGTTGCCTAAGAGGCCTGTTTCTGTCTCACTCCACCCAGAACACAGAGGATATTGGCACTGCTGAATCATCTCTCAGCTAGAAGTGGAGAAAAGGGGTGGGAACACATAGCAAACAGTGCGTACTTCCCAACAGCAGCCAGGGATCCTGCTAACTGACTCTACCAAGAGACCTGCTCAAAAACCCTGAAGGAAAACTCATTTGAGGGACATCCCCAACAACCCTATGCACGCCCCTAGGACCCCACACATTCCTTTATTGATAGCTTCCTGCATATCCCTGTCCATGACTGTATTAGTCCATTTTGTGTTGCTTATAACAAAATACGTGGAACTGGGTAATTTATAAAGAAAACAAAATTTATTGCTTACAGTTTCTGAGGCTGGGAAATCCAAAGTCTATCTGGTGGTGGTGACAGTGACTCTGGGGTCTCACACTGCAAGATGGTGGAAGCAGATAGAGCAGAGAGAGATGAGGTGCCAGGGTCTTTTAAAACAACAAGCTCTCATAGGAACTAATAGAGCAAGAACTCACTCATTACTCCCCCCACCTAGGGAGAGCATTAATCCATTCATGATGGATCTGCCCCCATGACTCAATCAGTTTCCAACACTGCCACATTGGGGAACAGGTTTCCACATGAGTTTTGGTGGGGACATCACATCCAAACTCTATCATTCGCCCCTGGACCCCAAAACTCATGCCCCATTCACATACAAAATGCAATTATTCCACCCCAACAGTCCCAAAAGTCTTAGCTTGTTCCAGCCCCAACTTGAAAGTCCAAAGTCTCCTCTGAGACAAAAGCAAAAGTCCTTCTAGCTGTGAACCTGTAAAAATAAAAAACAAATTTATCTACTGCCAAGATACAATGGTGGAACAGACATTGGGCATACATTCCCATTCCAAAAGGGAGGAATAGGCCAGAAAAAAAGGAGAAACAGGCCCCAAACAAGTCCAAAACCCAGCAGGGCAGACATTATGTCTTAAAGCTCCAAAAGAATCTTCTTTGACTTCAAGTCTCACATCCTGGGTACAATTGGGCATCTGTACCCCCAAAGCTTTGGGCAGGCCAATCCCCACAGCTTTGCCAGGTGCAGCCCAGTGGGCTGTGTTGGTGCCTGCAGCTTTTCCAGGCCTGCATTGCACATTATCAGTGGCCCTACAGTTCTGGGGGTCCTGGTGGCAGCCCTGCTACCTTGGCTCTACTAGACATTTCCCCCTTGGGGGCTCTCTGTGGGGGCTCCAATCCCACATTCCTGCTAGGCATTGCTCTTGTAGATGGCCTCTGCAGTGGCTCCACCCCTTTGGCAGGTCTCTGCCTGGGCCCCCAGGCTTTTTCGTACATCCCTTGAAATCTGGGTGGAGGCTGCCATGCCTCCACTGCTCTCATGTTCTGCCAGTCTGCAGACTTAATACAACGTGGATGCCACCAAGGTTTCAGGCTTCTACTCTCCAGAACTGCTGCATAAACCACACTTGGTGTTTCTCCAGCCAGAGCAGCTGGGATGCTGGGAGCTGGTTCCTGAGGGCAGCTGTGCTCCAGGTTTGTCCTCTGGAACAACTCAGTCCTTCTAGGCCTCAGGGTCTGTGATGGGTGGGGCACCCTTCCAAACTTCTCAAGAGCCTTTAGGGCTTTCCTCTCAGTGTCTTGGCTCTTACCATCTGGCTGCCTCACCACCAAGCTGATGTCTTTAGCAACCAGTTTATCTGCTTTACCCTTGTATTTTTCTCTGGCTCTCTGCTTCTCTACCACACGGCCAGGCTGCAAATTTTCCAAATCTTTATGGTCTGCTTCCCTTTTAAATTCTGTCTTTACATAATGCCTTTGCTACCATAACTCAGAGTAGGCTGTTAAAAGTAATGATGCAGCTTCCTTAATGCTTTGCTGCTTAGAAATTTCTTTGGCCAAATGCTGTGTTTCACAACTCTTAAGTCCCACATTCCACAATGTCCAAGGGCATGGACACAATGCAGCCAAGTTTCTTGCTATGGTATAGCAAGGGTGATCTTTTGTCCAGTTCCTGATAAATTCCTCATTTCTATCTAAGACCTCATCATCTGCATGGCCTTTACTGTCCACATTTCATCAGCATTCTGGTCACAACCATTTAACCAATCACTAAAATGTTCCAAACTTTTCCTCATCTTTTTGTCTTCTTCTAAGTCTTCCAGACTCCTCCAACCTTTGCCCATTACCCAGTTCCAAAGGGGCATCCACATTTTCAAGTATCTGTATAGCAACACCCCACTCCTCAGTACCTATTTACTGTATTAGTCCATTTTGTGTTGCTTATAACAAAATACATGGAGCTGGGTGATTTATAAAGAAAATGAAATGAATGAAATGCATTGCTTACAGTTTCTGAGGCTGGGAAGTCCAAAGTCCATCTGGTGGTGGTGACAGTGACACCATTGCAAGATGGTGGAAGCAGAGCAGAGAGAAATGAGGTGCCAGGGTCTTTTAAAACAATGAGCTCTCATGGGAACTAATAGAGTGAGAACTCACTCATTACTTCCCCTACCTAGGGAGAGCACTAATTCATTCATGAGGGATCTGCCCCCATGACTCAATCAGTTTCCAACACTGCCACATTGGGGATCAGGTTTCCACATGAGTTTTGGTGGGGACAACACATCCAAACTCTATCAATGACCTACACAAGCTCTCACAGAAAGCAAGCTGATCTCAATAGCAGGTGCAAATATTAACAGCTAGCTCAACTCCGCTGGTTTGAAAGAAAATACAGAACTTCAAACACTTCATCTCTCAGCACCAGGCTTGAATTTGTAGGCTTGAGGGAAGGCACACAATCATTCCACTACCTTCTTAAGAGGGAACAATAGTGGAGCAAGTGCTTCCACAAAAAAGATCTGAAAGCCCCCAAGAATCCCTAGCTGGGCTCACTAGTGAAGGCCTTTCTGTTCCAAAGCAAGTTAGTGAAGACTGGAGGAGGTGACTGCTTCTTCAAATGTAAGATAGAAATGCAAGACTTCAAGGAACATGAGGAATCCAGGAAATATGGGACCAAAAAAGGGACATAATACAGCTTCAGTGGCTTACCCAAGGAGATGAAGATCTATGAATTGCCTGACAAAAAATTCAAAGTAATGATTTTATACGAAGTTCAGTGGGCTAAAGGTAACACAGATACACAACAAAATTAAATCAGAAAAACAATGAATAAAAAAAACTAGAAGTTCAAGAAAAAGATAGAAACTATAAGAAAGCACCAAACAGATGTTCTGGAGCTAAAGAATACAATAACTGAACTGAAAAATTTTATAGAGAACTTCAACAGCAGATATGATTGAGTAGAATAAAGAATTAGTGAATAAAAAGATAGATTATTTCAAATCACACAGTCAGAGGAAGAAAACAAGAATATAAAAGAGTGAAAATAGCCTCCTGGGCCTATGGGATACCATCAGGCAAACCAATATCTGCATTACAGTAGTCCCAGAAAGAATAGAGAAAGAGAAAGGGTCACACAGCTTAAAGAAATAGTGCAGAAAACTTCCCAAATCCAGAGAGGGAAATGAACATCTGGATCCATGAAGATCAAAGCACCTCAAATTGTTGAGCATAAAGAGGTCTTATCTGAGAAAATAACATAATTAAATTATCAAAAGCCAGAGGCAGACAGAATTTGAATATTGCAAGAGATAAACAACTCATGACATACAAGGGAACTTCTATAAAACTATCTGAATTTCTCAGCAGAAATCTTTGAGACCAGGAGAGACTGGAATGATATATTCAAATTCCTTAAAGAAAAAATAAAACCTGACAATCAAGAATACTATGTCTGGCAGAGCTGTCCTTCAGAAATGGAGAGAGAAAATTTTTTTCAGTTAAATAAAAGCTGAGGGAATTTATAACCACTAGACCTACAATATTAGAAATTATAAAGGGATTTCTTCAGTTGAAACAAAGGATGCTAATCAACAACCTAAAACATGAAAATTGGAACATATACTGGTAAAGAAAAAAATCATGAAAGTATAAAGTTCACTGATAAAGGTAAGTAGACAGTCAGATTTAGAAAACTCTAGTACTATAATGGTGATGTGGAAATCACTAAAACACTTTTAACTCTAGTATAAAAGTTAAAAAACAAAAGCATTAAAATAATCAATAAACAGAGCTACAGTAAGTTATTAATGGACACACCATAAAAATTGTAAATTATTACACCTATAGTATAAAATGTTGGTGGGTAAGGAAATAAAAGCATAGAGTTTTTGTGATCAATCAAAATTAAGTTGGTATCACCATAAAACAGAGTTACACAGTTTTATAACTATAAGAAGTTTTATGTAAGCCTCATAGTAATTAAAAACAAAACCAAAAAAAAAAAAAAACTGTAGTTGATACATAAAGAAAAAGGAGAAAGGAATCAAAGCATACCTCTACAAAAAATTAAATCATGAAGGAAGACAGTAAATAAAGAATAAAGGAACAAAGGAACTACAAAACAATAAAATAAAATAAAAGTTAAAAAAAAGGTAATAGTAAGTCCTTACATACAATAATTACTTTTTTGGAATAAATTCATAAATAGAAAGATATAGAGAGGATGAATAGATTTTTAAAAATATCCAACAGTATGCTACTCACAAGAGACTCACTTTAGTTGAAGGACACACAAAGGCTGAAAGTGAAGGGATAGTAAAAGGTATTCCATGTGAATTATAATCACACACAAAAAAGTTGGAATAGCTACACTTATAATAGACAAAATAGATTTAAGTCAAAGACTGTTACAAGAGATCAAGGTCATTATATAACAAAAAAGGTTTCATAAAGAGCATATGACAAGTATAAATATATACACACTCAACATTTAAACAAATAAATATATAAAGCAAATATTAACAGAACTGGAGCAAGAAATACATAGCAATACAATTATAGTAAGGCATTTTAATAACCTACTTTCAACAAAGGATAGATCACTCAAAAGAACACCAATCAGAAAACAGAGGATTTGAACAACACTACAGACCAAATGGACCTAAGAGATATATGCAGAACCTTTCATCCAATGGCAGCAAAATACAAATTCTTCTCAAGCACATATGGAACATTCTCAGATTAGACCATATGTTAGGCTACAAGTCTTAAAAGTTTTAATAATGTTGAAATTATATTGAGGATCTTTTATGACCACAATGGTATAAAACTAGAAATCAATAACAGGAGAAAAACTGAAAATGTCACAAATATGTACATAATTAAGCAACACACTCACATACAACAAATGTGTCAGTAAAATTCAAAGTGAAATAAATAACATCTTGGGACAAACAAAATGAAAATACAATATACCAAAACTTATGGGATGCAGCAAAAGCAGTTCTAAGAAGGAATTTTACAGCAATAAATGCCTACGTTAAAAAAAAATTGATCTGGAGCTGGCCAATTAGCTCAGTTTGTTAGAGCACAACCTTATGACATCAAGGTTACAGGTTCAGTTCCCCACCCTGGCCAGCCACCAAAGAAAAAAAAAATAGATCTAAAATAAAAAATTGTATTTTATATCTTCAGGAACTAGAAAAAAAGAGTAAACTAAGCCCAAAGTTAGCAGAAGAAAGGAAATAATAAAGATTATAGCATAAATAAATAAACTAGGAACTAGAAAAAAACAATAGAGAAGATCAACAAAATAAAGAGTTAATTTTTTAAAAAGATACATAAGGGCCGAGCCCATGGTGCACTCAGGAGAGTGCAGCGCTGGGAGCGCGGCAGCGCTCCTGCTGCGGGTTCGGATCCTATATAGGGATGGCTGGCGCTCACTGGCTGAGCGCAGTGTGGCCGGTCTCAAAAAAGGACAAAAAAAAAAAAAAGATACCTAAAAGTGACAAAACTTTAAACTTAAAAAAAGAGAGAAAAGACTCAAGTAAATACAATTGTAAATGAAAAGTAAGACATTACAACTGATATCAGAGAAACATAAAAGATCATGAGACTACTATGAATAATTGTATGTCAACAAATTGGGTGGATAAATCCTAGACATATACAATGGATAAATCCTAGACTAAATGGATAAATCCTAAACATATACAATGTAAGAAGACTAAACTATGAAGAAATATAAAATATGAACAGACCAATGCATATAAGGAGATTTAATCAGTAATCAAAAATCTTCTAACAAAAATGTCCAGAACCAGATGGCTTCAGTAGTGAATTGCATCAAATATTTAAGAACTGGTGCCAATCCTTCTCAAACTCTTCCAAAACTTTTGAAGAAGGAAACACTTTCAAAAGTACTCTACAAAAAAAAAAAAAACCTCAAAAAGCAAAATTATTCTATAAAGCCAACTTTATCTTGATACCAAAGCCAGACACTATAAGAAAAGAAAATTACTAGCCAATATCCCTGATGTACATAGACACAAAAAATATGCAACAGAATACTAGTAAACAAATTCAGCAACACATTAAAAGAATTACACACCTTGATCAAGTGAGATTTATACCTTGAATGCAAGGTGTTTCAACATATTCAAATCAATATATGTGATACACTGCATTGAAAGAGTGAATGATAAAAATCATTTGATTATCTCAACGGATACAGAATAAGAATATTTGACAACTTCAATATCCTTCTGTGCTAAAAACTCTCAACCAATTAGATAAAGAATGAATGAATATTATCGTATTGCCTTCTGACCTACAAACTTTCTGGTGAGAAATCAGGGGCAATGAGTCGCTTCTATTTTGTTGTTTTCAAGATCCTCACTTTTTCTTTGGCTTTTGACAGTTTGACTATAATGTGTTCCAATACTTGTCTCTTGGTGTTTGTGAAGCTTCTTGGATTTGTAGATTAACGTTTTTCATTAAATTAGGGAAGATTTTGATAAATATTATTATTTTTTTGCCCTTTAACCTTTCTACCTTTCCTTTCTTCTCTTTCCAAAACCGTCAAAATGCATTTTTTGGTTTGTTTGATAGTTTCTCAGAAGTCTCTTAGGCTCTATTCACTTTTCTTCTTTTTCCTTCTCCTCAGACTTGATCATTTTAATCGTCCTATCCTCAATTTTGCTGATTCTTTCCTTTGTCTTTTTGTCTTCTTAATCTTCTGTTGAAGGAAATGTTTTTCTCAGCTCTACAATTTTTCTTTGGTTTCTTTTCATACTTTCTATCTCTTCCTTGATACTCTCATTTTGTTGATATATTGTTTTCCTGATTTACTTTAGTTTACTGAACAGTGCAGGATTTTTAGTAGCTTTTTAAGCATACTTAAGACAGTTATTTTAAAATCTTTTCCTAGTAAGTCCAATGTTTGGGCTTCCTCAGAATTAGTGCCTGTCAATTTATATTGTTTCTTGTGTTGTGTCTTTTGTTGTTGTTGTTTCTTTGTATGAATTGTAACTTTTTTGGTTAAAAATTAGGATTTTATTATTATAATGGTAACTCTTGCAATATAGCTCTATCTGCTCTCAGGGCTTATTTTCTTATTGTTAAATGCTGTAGAAGCCCATTTGTTTTGATACTTTTCCAAAATATTTTTTGAAAAGGCTATTTCCTGTCCAGGGTGATTACTAGAGTCTCTGTTTCTTTAGCTCATGTTGAGATAACGTTTGACCATGATTTTCTTGAATGACACTAGCTCTCTCTGTGTTTGAATATTGTCTTTCTGTTGTAGCATACTTTCAGCACTTAGCTAGGCTTGTTCTGATCCTAGCAATCAATGTAATGTAAAAGTTTAAGGTCTTCTCAGGTCTCTTTTGAGAATATGTCTTGCCTGGTCATGTGTGTGGCTTTCTAAATTATTCTGCATACATGGCTACTTTTGAATGTCTTGATTTTCCAAAGATTTTTACCCCATATTTTCCTCTAGGCCTTAGTTAATCTATTGCATGTTCTCATCTGTAATCTTTTGTCCTAGGTATGTGTGTGTCTGTAGTTGCCTTGCAACTTTTACAAGCATCACCTACTGCTTTTTCAACTGAGTTCCAAGTTGCATAAAACAAAATGAGTGCCTTATAACAGCCCTGCAGCTATTGCCCAGACAGGTAAGAGCAGATGTGCAGAATAATTTTCAAATAAGATCTGCTCTTCTCCCCCTGCTTTGAAAGTATGCAACTAGTCTAATAGGTCCTAAAACAAACAAACAAACAAAAATAAAGAAACAAACATAAAAATATTACTCAAAGACGTATACCACCTAGTGGAGAAAGGGGAAAAAACCCATGAATTGGGAGCTATGCTATAAAATAGTACATAATAACTAGCAATAACATTTAAATTAAGTAAACATACAATGGTACAAATATGTTTATAAAACAGACTGTAAATGTTAAAAACAAGTTTTGAAAAAAGAAGATAAATGTGAAAAATATTATTTTCATCATAACAATTATGGGCCCATACCCCAGATTATTATATGGGCTCAAATAATACCAGGAATTAGCTGGGATAAATAAAAGGGAGAAATAAAAGTGAAATAATCATTTTACTTAACCTTGGGATTACTCAGAAAAATGTGTACCTTGCATGCTTTTGCCAAATAAGAAAACATGTGTGCATGTGTGTTAAATATGCTTCTGTGTCTTTTGTAGATTGAGTAGGTAAAAAAGGAATTAGGCTAGAGTGTTCTCAAGTGTTTAAACTTGGGGATTAAATTGTATATTATATATACTTTTATACTCCATGAATTATTATATAAATACATAAATTACACATTTATATATACTCTATTCTGTGTATCTTAAAAATGAAAGATAAAATATAGTTTTTTAAGCATCAATGGAGCATTTGCAAAGATTGAGCAATATTAGATCTCAAAGAAAACTCTCAATTGATTCAAAAAATTAAATAATTTATAGGTTGAGTTTTCTGGTCAAACTGCATTACAACTAAAATCTAAACTGATTAAGAAATTCTGAATTATTCTTAGACCAAATAAAAAGTCAAGATGTCAATCATTATTTAGAAAGAAAGCACTGTTGAGTATTTAAAACAGAAAAGACAAAGCAATGCTATAATAAGTAGCAACTCAAGAGCCACACACACACACAGAAGAAGAGAACAAACTCACAAAAAGAACAATGAGCAATGGATATAACCACAAATTTGAGGGAGACTGGAAAAATTATTAGGAAATGTTATATACAACACTATGCTAATAAAATACATAAAATCCTAATGAAATAGTCAATTATGGGAGTAAATGTAAATTACTAAAATTGGCCAAAGGAGAAGCTTTAAAAGTAAATAATAATCATGAAAAATTGAAAAATTTTCAAAACTATAACTGGAAGACTAACATTAATAAGGGTGTGGTGAGGCCCTCATTCTCATATAGTATTCATATGTATGTATATTGGTAGAACAAATAAATTAACCAAAAGGTTGTATGAGTCTTATAAATGCTTATAACCTTTGACCCAGTGATTCCAGTTCTACGAGTTTATCCTAAATATTGTTTTGCCTAAGGAAGGGAATAGGGCAACTTATATAAACATTTTAGAGGAAAGAGATTATAGCTCAAGTATTCTATAATAAAATAAATTACTATTTACAGGTGGAAAAAAGACAGTTTTAGAAAATATATATCCCTAGCACTGCAGCAAGTTGAACTCAAATCAAGTAAAACTTGAATCAAAATAAATAACAAGTATGGCAAAGACAGTAAAAAAGTTGTAAACAATAAAACCATAAAACTTAATGTTTAAATAATCATTAATATGGTTATAAATCTTCACGCAATGTCAAAAATAGTCTTGAAAGAGAAGACATATAACATAATAAAGAAAGAAGCATGTCAAATCTCCATCTTGCAAAGAGTTACCAATATATAGTATATTTCTTTGATCTTGATATAGAATTATAGTTTATTGTCACATTTAAAAATACCTCCTACAAGAATAAGACAAGGATGACTTTTAATTGTTAGAGCAAAAATAAAAGCCAATAAAACTTGAGTAATTCAGAAAAAAGAAAGTTGCAACCTATATGATAGATGAATGTTTAATATCTCTAACATGTAAAGAGTTCTTACAAACAATATATAAGAAAAACAAAATAATTCATAAGATAAATTTGGGTGTAGTTCAAATTCTCCAGAGGATTAGCTGTGTAACACTTAAAGTGTCATTTTATTATTAGGAATCTAGTGAATTCACATGGAGGAAGTATCCTAAATTTCCTGTTTTCCTAATGCATATCAGGGTCTTGGGATCTTAGTAATACTGCATTAGGTCATATGGATAATAGGGATAATAGAAGAGAGTTTCAGCATATGTTGGTAAAATCAGCCTGATTAGTTTCCAACTCAGTATATGTGTGGTATGTTCAGAATAAACAGCATTAATTATCAGAACTAACAGCTGAAATTAGTGTGCGTAATTATATCATTACCATCAGAACTATCTTTATTGCACTAATGAAATTTTAAACAAAATAAGTGTTCAAAATATTAAACTAAAAAGTAGATTTCTCTATATGGATTAATCAACCTGTGTATTTCTTTTTTTCATTAGTACATTCTGTTTCTAGAAGCATTTTTTTAGTTTGTTCTTGTGTAAATTATCCAAGAACTTCATTTATTTTTTTACTGAGTGCTCATTATGTGCCATAGGGATAGAGATATAAAGTTAAATTAAGCATTGCCACTGATCATAGGAGTTCACTCTGTTCTGGTTTCAGACACATGTTTTAAGATTATATTCTCATTTGTCAAATGCACTGTTAATGTAATAATCATAAATATATACACACCCATCATCAGAGCACCCAGAAATATAAAGTAAAAACTATTAGATGCAAAGAGAGAGATAGACCCCAATAGTTGGAGACCTAAATACCCCTCTCTCAGCATTGGACAGATCATCTAGGCAATAAATCAATAGAAAAACAAAGGATTAAAACTATACTTTAGACCAATTGGACTTGGCAGACATCTACAGAATGTTTCATCAAACAACTACAGAATATATATTCTTCTCTTAATCCCATGAATCTTTCTCCAGGATAGACCATGTGTTAGGCCACAAGCCAAGTCTCAACAAATTTTTAAAAATTGAAATTATTTCAAGTACCTTTTCAGTTCACAATGGATTAAAACTAGAAATCAAAGCAAGCAAAACTTTGGAGACTATACAAATACATGGAAATTAAAAACCATGCTCCTGAATGACCTATGGGTCAAAGAAGAAATTAAACAGGAAATCAAAAGAATTCTTGAAACTAATGAAAATGAAGACACATCATACCAAAACCTATGGTATACTGCAAAAGTAGTACTAAGAGGAAAGCTTACTGCAATAAATGCTTATATCAAATGAATGCAAATACTCCAAATAAGCAACCTACCATTACACTACAAAGAAATAGAAAAATAAGAACAATCAAACCCCAAAATTACTAGATGGAAAGAAATAATTAAGATGAGAGCTTAGGTAAATGAAAAAGACCAAAAAAAAAAAAAAAAAAGCATACAAAAGATCAAGGAAACAAAAAGTTGGTTTTTGAGAAGATAAACAAAATAGACAAAGCATTAGCTAGTTTAACTAAAAGAAAAAGAGAGAAGATCCACATAACAAAAATCAAAACTGAAAAAGAAGACATAACTGATACCACAGAAAGACAAAGAATTATTATAAATTATTATGAACACCAACAAATTTAAAAAACCAGGAAGAAATGGATAAATATCTGGACACATAAAAACTAACAATACTGACCCAAGAAAAGTAGCAAACCTCAATAGAACAATAACAAGCAATAAATTGAAGCAGTATTCAGCACTCTCCAACAAAGAAAAGCCCAGGATCAGATGGCTTCACTACTGAATTCGACCAAACCATTAAAGAGAAATTAATACCAATAATCTTCAAACAACTCTAGACAATTGAAACAGAGATCATTGTCCCAAATGTGTTCTATGAGGCCAGCAAAACCCTGATACCAAAACCACACAAAGATACAACAAAAAAGTAAAACTACAGGCCAACATCTCTGGTGAATATAGATGTAAAAAATCATCAGCAAAATATTAGCAAACAGAATACAGCAGCATACCAAAAAATTATATGTCATGATCAAGTGAAATTCCTTCCAGGGACGCAATGGTGGTTCAGCCTATGCAAATCAATAAATGTGATATACCACATCAACAAAATCAAGGACAAAAACGAGATTATCTCAATAGAAGTAGAAAATCATTTGACAAAATTCAACATCCCTTCATGATAAAAGCTCTCAACAACTTAGGTATAGAAGAAAAATATCTGAACACAGTAAAAACCATATACAACAAACCCACTACCAATATCATCCTGACAGAAAGAAAGACAGGAACAAGACAAGGATGCCCACTCACACCACTCCTATTTAACATAGTATTGAAAGTACTACCCAGAGCAATCAGATGACATGATCCTGTATGTAGAAAAACCTAAAGACTCTAAGAAAGAACTCCTAGAGCTGATAAATGATTTTGGTAAAGTTACAGGATACAAAATCAATACGCAAAAATCAGTTGCCTTTTTATACAGCAACAATGAACTGGCAGAAAAAGAAATCAAGCCCATTTACACTAGCTACCAAAAAAATGAAATGCATAGGAATAAATTTAACCAAGGAAGTGAAAGATCTCAACAAAGAGAACTACAAATCACTGATGAAAGAATTTAAAGAGGACACAAAAAGACAAAAATATTCTGTGCTCATTGATTGGAAGAATTAATATTCTGAAAACGTCCCTACCACCCAAAGCAATCTACAGATTCAACACAATCCCCATCAAAATACCAATGACATTCTTCACAGAAATAGAACAAATAATCCTAGCATTCAAATGGAGCTAAAAAGACTCCCAATAGCCAAATCAATCCATTTTACTACAAAGCTATAATAATCAAAAACAGAATAGTACTGGCACAAAAACAGACACACGGACCAATGGAATAGAACAGAGAACCCAGAAATCAATCCACCTGATTACAGCCAAATGATCTTTGACAAAGGCACTAAGAACATAAAATGTTCAATAAATGGTGCTGGGAAAACTGGATATCTATATGTAGAAGAATGAAGCTATTGTAACCAAAATAGCATGGTACTGGCATAAGAACAGACAATTGGATCAATGGAACAGAATAGAAAACCAGTAAATCAAGCCACATACTTACAGCCAACTGATCTTTGACAAAGGCAGCAAGAATATGCATTGGGGAAAGACTGCCTTTTCAATAAATAGTGCTGGGAAAATTGGGCATCCATATGCAGAAGAATGAAATCACCTGTGTACCTCTCACCATATACCAAAATCAACTCAAGATGGATTAAAGACTTGAATATAAGATCAAAACCATAAAATTACTTAAGGAAAACATAGGGGAAACACTCCAGGAAGCAGGACTGGGCAGAGACTTTATGAGTAAGATACCCAAAGCACAGGCAACAAAAGAAAAAATTAACAAATGGGGTTATATCAAACTAATAAGCTTCTGCACAGCAAAGGAAACAATCAACGGAGCAGAAAGACAACCTACAGAATGGGAGAAAATATTTGCAAACTATACATTTGACAAGAGATTAATATCTACAACATGCAAAGAACTCAAACAACTATGCAGTGAAAAAAATCCAATTAAAAATTGGCAAAGGAGATGAAATGATACTTTTCAGAGGAAGACATACAAAACCACATTGAGGTATCATCTCACCCCAGTTAGACTGGCCATTATTAAAAAGACCAAGAATAACAGATGCTGGCAAGGATGCGGGAAAGGTTAACTCTTCTATACTGTTGGAGGGACTATAATTTAAAGCAGCCATTATAGAAAACAGTATGGAGGTTTCTCAAACAACTACAAATAGAACTACTATATGATCCAGCAATCCCACTGCTGGGTATACACCCAAAAGAATGGGAGTCATCATGTTGAAGGGATATCTGCACTCCCATGTTTATCACAGCTCTATTTACAATAGCCAAGGTATGGAACCAACTTAAAAGCCCATTGATGGATGACAGGTAAGAAAAATGTGGTATGTATACACAATGTAATACTACTCAGCCATAAAAAAGAATGAAATTCTGCCATTTGCAGCAACGTGGATGAGTCTGGAGAAAATTATGTTAGGTGAAATAAACCAGATAAGTAAAGAGAAATAGTGCATGTTCTCACTCATAACTGGGTGCTAAGAAAGAAGGAAGGGGAGTGAAGTGAAGGAAGGGAAGGGAAGGGAAGGAAGGGGAGGAAAAGGGAAAGGAAGGGAAGGGAAGGGAAGGAAAGGGAAGGAAGGGAGGAAAAGGGAAAGGAAGGGAAGGGAAGGGAAGGCTGGAAGAAAGGAAGGAATAATAAGGGAAAGATAGAAAAGACCAAAACAATACATTAAACTTTCAGAAGGAGAAAACAAGCCTAAGGATACTAGAGAAGGAGTGGAGGGAAGGAAGGGGTTTGGGGAGTGATATGTCACGTAAAAGGCATAAAGAAAAATCATGATTTGTAATAACGAATATGCTAATAATAAATAATACAAATTTTAAAAAAGGACTTAATTGCTATTAGTGCAGTATACACTATTTGGATTGTTAACATTAACTGGGTCATTATCTTTATAGAAACATGTTCATAATATGTTACTGAATGCAGAAACAAGATTATAAAATTATGAAGCATATTATCCAATTTATGATTTATGCACACAAACACGCAAACATTCACAAAGTCTAGAAAAAATGGCAAAATAATAAGAAAAGCTTTTACTTGTAGGGGATAATTTTTCTTTTTTGGCCTACCTACGTTACCTTATTTTCCACCAAAAAATAGATATTATTTGTAGAATAATTAAACTTAAAATGTAAAAAATCAAATTGTAGTAGTGTACTAAAAATAATACAGTTCTTTAGTGACTTGTTTAGTGACGTGGAAAAAGACGGATATTATGCTGTACTTCTCTTTTCTAATAATTTCTCGCAATTCTCCCAATTAAGGAATATATCTGGAGCAAATACTGAAAATCTCCAATACTCTGGACTCTGCAGATTTAAAATTGAATTAAAAGGGATAATTTTCTTTTTCCTTTTCATGTATTCCAAACATATGTGTGCATATGTGCATGCATGTGTGTGTATATGTGTTTTTACCAGTACCACCATATAAGAACATTTGCACAGTTATTCCTTATATAGTGCATGGTTTCCTTTATACCTCCTTCTTCCAAGGTATGCCACAACACATCAGAAAATTTTAAAATTTCGCTGAACTTTTTTTGTAATTTTATTTTTTAATTTTTTTATTATTAGCATATTCATTATTACAAATCAAGATATTTCTTTATTAATTGAATTTTTAATAAAAACTTTGGGGTAGTCCTGGAATGTCAACTATATTTTATCAACACTTTGTAGATAAATTTTGTAGGATTGATTCAAATGTCTACTAAAACCAGAATTTATTTAACATATTTCCACACCTTTTTATCTACAGATCTCATTGCTTAATTATAAAAAAAGATCTTGTTGTGAAATGACTTGTATTTCATAAAGATTTTGGATGATTATTTGTTTTCTCTTAATTACCTAATGTCTTTCCAGGAAATAAACTCAAATTAATTGATTTATCATTTCTAAGGTATTACTATTTCTAGTAGATTTGTATTTAGTTTTCTTCTGAAAGTACGTAGTTTCTCTTTTCTAGTCATAGGATTCTTAACCAACTCTCCTAAATTCTCCTGCCATTTAAGGATGAATTATTTATTAGTTGTAATAGGGGAAAGTTAGGGCTTTTAAAATGGAAATTTTGATATAATTAAAAACATTTTATATAAAGTAATTTATTACAACTATTAAGTGAAAAAGATGTTCGATACTAAATTCATGTTAGGCTGTGTCCATGAAACAAAAAATCAACTTTATGAAAAGTACATTTTTTTATTTTTATTTAGATCATATCATTTGTATGTTTTGCTTAGATGAGATGACACCTGGGTGTTCAGAAATATCGAGATGGTTGGCTTACTGTTTTATTTGTGAATTGGAACTTCAGTATCATGTGTAGAGCTACCCTTGTCTTCTTGCCCATGCTTGCCATTCTGCTGGAAGTGCTAATTATTTTGAATACTGACCAATAATTAGAGAAAGGATAATTAGCAATAGGCCCAAGTAATCCCCAAATAGTTTCATTAGTTCCAAATATTCGAAGGCTGTGTTTTCTTTAAACTTTACCTCAATTTTGCTAACGGAAAAGCATCCTTATTCACTCTCATATTTTTAACACCATTTATGACTGTCCAATCTATACCACGGCTCTGACTTCACACACATACATTTACATTAATCTGTACACAATCAGGTCTGTCCCACATGTTAAAAATCAAAGTCACAAGACACTACCGGCTCCCACCCTTGGTTTTCTAATCTTATTCCTTATATACTTATGATCTCATTCACTACCAAAATTCAGTCCCTCACCAAATATTGTCAATTCCACCTCAAAGAGAATATACAAAGAAATCAAACAACTACACAGTAAAAAAACCCAAATAATCCAACTAAAATATGGGCAAAGGAAATAAATAGACATTTTTCAAAGAAAAACATGTAAATGGCCAGCAGGTACATAAAAAAAATGCTCAGTATCACTAGTCATTAGAAAAATACAGATCAAAACCACATTGAGATATCATCTCACCCCAGTTAGAATGGCCATTATTAAAAAGACAAATGCTGACGAGGATGCAGGGAAAGGGGAACTCTTCTGCACTGTTGATGGGACTGTAAATTAGTGCAGCCATTATGGAAAACTGTTTGGAGGTTTCTCAAACAATTACAGATAGAGCTACCATATGATCCAGCAATCCCACTACTGGGTATATATCCAAAGGAATGGAAATCATCATGTCGAAGGGATACCTGCACTCCCATGTTCATTGCAGCACTATTTACAATAGCCAAGATATGGAGCCAACCTAAGTGTCCATTGACAGATGACTGGACAAAGAAAATGTGGTATATATATTGTAAACTAGCACAGCCACTATGGAAAATAGTATGGAGGTTTCTCAAACAACTACAGATAAAGCTACCATATGATCCAGCAATCCCACTTCTGGGTATATACCCAAAGGAATGGAAATCATCATGTCGAAGGCATACCTGCACTCCCATGTTTATCATAGCTCTATTTACAATAGCCAACATATGGAACCAACCTAAGGGTCCACTGACGGATGACAGGATAAAGAAAATGTGACATATACATACACCATGGAATACTACTCAGCCATAAAAAAGACTGAAATTCTTCCATTTGCAGCAACATGGATGAATCTGGAGAAAATTATGTTAAGTGAAATAAGCCAGACAAGGAAAGAGGAATACTGCATGTTCTCACTCATAACTGGCTGCTAGGAAGGAAGGGAGGGAGGGAGGGAAGGAGGGAGGGAAGAAGGGAGGAAGGAAGGAAGGAAAGAAAGAAAAGACCACAACAATAAGTTGAACTTTCAGAAGGAGATAACAAACCTAAGGATATCACAGATGGAGGGGAGGGAAGGAGGGGGTTTGAGAAGTGATAGGTCTGGTAAAGGGCATAATGAAATATCATGATTTGTGAGAATGTTATGATAATAATAAATAAAAATTAAACAAAAAGAACTCTCAAACCCATCTTCACTGAAAGTATCCGAATCCTAGAACTCCTCATTTCTTAGACTATTTCAACAACCTTCTAACTAGTCTCCCTGACTCAAATCTTCCCTTTTTCCAAACTGTCCTCCACACTTCCAATAAAGAAATGTTTGCAAGCACATATTTGATTAAATATTACCTTCCATAATATCCTATTTTCATCCATATCATATTATATTGGAGTTATTTATTTTTTATTTTATTTTTCCCACTAGACTGTCAGCTCTTTAAAAGCAATAGAATCATGTATTATTTGCAATTGTTACTCTAGTGCTTGGCACGTAGGATGTTCTTAATAGTTCTTCTATGAATGAATGAACAGACGATATATTTCATACCACCATGACTTTGTGTGAGTTATTCGAATTATTCCCCCTCCTACAAAGCCTTCCCCCTCTTATTATGCCATTTTCTCCCTAGTTTACTATGGTCAAGCTTCTTCCCCACCTCCATAATGTGCCTAGATCCTTATCATTCTTCAGATATGATTTTAAATGTTATTTTCTCAAAGAAGACTTTCCTGAGTACCCAATCCATGAGCCCCTCTCTCACCACAATAGTCTTTCTCACAAGAACTTGCTCTTTTAAAAAATTACTTACTACAATTTTTGAATATTTTTAAGTTGCTGTATCCCCCTATAGACTGTAGGCTCCGTGAGAGCAGAGTTCACAAAATCAACACACAAAAATCAGTAGCATTTCTATTCACCAATAGTGAACATGCAGAAAGAGAAATCAAGACAGCCTGCCCATTTACAATAGCCACCAAAAATATAAAATACTTAGGAATTGAGCTAACCAAGGATGTGAAAAATCTCTATAATGAGAACTACAAACCACTGCTGAGAGAAATTAGAGAGGATACAAGAAGATGGAAAGATATCCCATGTTCTTGGATTGGAAGAATCAACATAGTGAAAATGGCCATACTGCCCAAAGTGATATATAAATTCAATGCAATCCCCATCAAAATTCCAATGACATTTCTCTCAGAAATGGAAAGAACTATACAGACATTTGTATGGAATAACAAAAGACTTCGCAAAGCCAAAGCAATGCTGAGCAAAAAAAAAGATAAAACTGGAGGCATAACACTACCTGACTTGAAACTATACTAGAAAGCTATAATAACCAAAACAGCATGGTAGCTGCATA
>NW_007727915.1:102745-110739 GCF_000696425.1 Galeopterus variegatus
CCCACATACACACACACAAAAAAAAAACCGGGGGGGGGGGAGAAGATATAACAACTATACTTTTTTGAAGTTGTTACAACAAGCAAACGGAAAGGACATTCTTGGGGGGGAGGGGAGAGAGGGATGAGGGAGGGAGGTGTCGGTGATGGGCCATAATAATCATATACATTGTATATTGACAAAATAAAAATTTAATGAAAAAAAAAATTACTTACTACAATTTTTGAATATTTTTAAATTGCTGTATCCCTGTATAGACTGTAGGCTTCGTGAGAGCAGAGTTCATAGTTTGTTCACTACTTTATTATCACCACTCAGAAGACTACCTGGCTCACAGTAAGTGCTCAAAAAATATGTTTTCAATAATAAATATAAGCATAATTTAACAAACGAATGTAAGCAATTCTAACCTCATGATCAATAGCTATAGGTGTCAACTTAGTCCATTAAACATGGTAAATATGCCTTAGACATTTTTGTGTCTGAGAAAATATCAACTCCCCCCCCACCCCCCACCCCCACACACACAATTTAGTAAGTTGGTACTTTCTAGCTTCTTGCTTGCTTTTTCAGTGTTTTTTTTTTTTTTCTGTTACATTTGAGAAACACCGGAAAAGAAGGTGGGGGGAGGGCAAGCTACAGGTTAAGTCCTGAACATTAAACTTTGAAAAGACCATTTGCCTAAAGTAGTGAAGAGAGGTGCTAAAGAGAACATAAAGAAAATTATACAAATAAATCTAAGAAAAAGGAACATGGCATCAGTGTGGATGACTGGAAGGTGAGATCATGTCACAGAACAGGAAGGAGGTAGATGCATTGGCACTGGGGTGGTACTGCCCCAGGGTTAGGCTAAATAGGAAAACCATTCTAGGGAAGGGAAAGGACACCTCCAAAATAGGTTACCTGGGCCTCATGCTTTAAATATGAATGCCAATCATACAAACCCTTGTTTCTTCATAGTCATTAGTGATCTATTTAAAATAAAATTTGATTAGATTTATCCGTTCTCAAATAACAAAATATTCTACCTTTTGTCATAGTCTCCAATGTTCTTAATGGTGTGGAGTCTCTGAACACTTTTTGTATCATTTTAACAGCAAGGGACAAGATCATGGCTAGCAATCAATAGGTAAATGTGCCAGGTAAAGGTGCATAACAGGGAGCTACTCAGTTTCATCCTGCATTAGATGTTATTGTAAATTAATATTTTAGCATTTATTACTATTATTATTATTATTATTTGCTTTGCATTCTCTATTTGAAATTATTTTACGAATCCCAGCTAATCTTGCCAAACTTTTATTGAACGGTTCTATTGGCTCCAAAATCCAACCAGAGATGGCTCTTTACAAACAACTTTCAAGAAATGAACACTACTCTTTTGTGATGACTTTAATGCTTTTATGGATAGGATTTTTGTAAAATAAGTATGTAGCCAAAAGCACCAGTTGTTTTATTGTGAATTTTAAAACCAGCTGGCAAAGAATGCCGGGGAGTGGAAATAGCACCCATCTCTAGAGGTGGCCAGGAACTAGTTACTTTGGCTAGTTGAGTGTTCGGTTTAACCAAGAAGTTTCATTTCCCGGTCTGATCTAAATTTCACTACTAGAAGACCCAAGAGCTAGAGAATCTGAGACTTCAGGGATAATAGTGTGTTAGCCCAGTCCTGTGAGAAACTTTGACAAAGGTCAGATAGACCTCTGTATGTCTAAAGTTTAAACTGCAAATGGGGAAACAAATCAGAATTCAAGAATGCTAGCAATGAGAAAACACAGAAAAGAAAGTGACAATTAAAATGAGATTAAAACAATTTTTTTTTCAGAACCATAGCTTGTAGAATTAATCTCTTTAGATTGTTGGTGTTCTTAATAGTGTGATTCCAGATATAGGTATTGAGAGGTGAAAAAGAATCATATAATATGGAACATTCATGAAAGGTTTCCTTGGGCAGATAAGATTTGTGATGGGTCTGAAAATAATGGGGAGTGGCAACGGCTTGGATGAGTGGCAAGGAGAAAGGAAGACATTTTGTTATAAAGCCCCCTTGCGTGACATTGTGAGGAATAGGAAGGAAACAAGCAAAAGTGGGTGATAGTGAGGGATGAGAGAGTAATTTTAAAGTGCAAAGTGTAAATTGTAAAGGGCAGCCCATCTTGCTTCCCTGCTATAAAGCACACAGTTAATGGCATAAAATTTTAATTTTAATATAGTAAATATATTTTGAACTCATTTGGATGTTTTATTAGAAAATTCTCATTTCTTATTTTAGTAACATTTTCTTATACAGACTTGCTTCTTGCTTGAGTGAGATTTTTATAACATTTCAAATTTCAAAGTTACGTCTTCTCTGGAATAATTCTAAAATTTCAAAATGGAAACCAAGAAGAAAATATAAAGTATTCACCTTGGACCTGTAGCAATATTTCTTTCATAGGACTTATGACCTTCACTAATTGGATCTGAATATTTTCCATGATGCTTCAATACTAAGTTGTAACAGGTAAGGCAATGAGAAAACCTAAAGCCGGAGGGCAGTTCAGAAACAAAAGCCGTGAGTTACCCTGTTGGGTGAGGGGTCAGAAGAGGGCGCTGCAGTCCTTAGGAGCACTAAGCCAGTGCTAGCCCTTTAAGTAGGAAGGTAGTCAGAATGATGAAACCACATTATTATTGTTTTCAAATAATTATTCGGTGTTCCTGTGTAGGCAGTTACAGGAAATGTTTCCTCAGAAGATAGAAATAATCATGCTTGAAACTTATTTCACTAAGTTTTAAAGTTTCTACCTCTAACTCAAATTCTCAAACTAGTGTTTAAAGCTACCAGGTTTTAATCTTCTTTCCTTTGTGCCTAGCAATTAGATAAATAACAAAAGATAGATATTCTCAAACTTAATCATTTTTGTTATTTAAACCCAGAATCTCAGAAATCTCAGAAAATCTCAAAAATCTTATATATTGTATCTCTCTTACTTGACAGAAAGTGGAGCTGAGACACCAAGGAGTCACACAATTGGATGTTGATAGAGTTGGGATAAGATTCCAGGATTACCAGTCTTCTGTAGCGCTTTCTCTCATGTGACAACCAGGAAGTCCAGTAACAATTTATGTGTGTGGTAGTAATGTATAAAGGAATTGTCCTCATTAGTTAGAGATGTTTACTGAAGGATTTATGGGTGAATGACATTTTATTTGGGATTTGTTATAAAATACTTCAGTAAAAGTTGAGAGGAAAGGCAAACAAATACAGCAAGATTTTCAACATGTTTTTAATTATTTAAGTTGTTTTAGGGGTATATTAAGGTTTGTCACATCATTCTCTCTATTTTTGTGTATGTTTGATCATTTCTATAATAAAGAATATTTTTCTAAAAGTAACATTTATTGGAAGGAGGCTAAGTAACAGGAAATTAAACCATTATGTATAGATTTTAAAGATCCACAGTCTTGACTCTGATCAAGTATTTTTTTATAAGACTCCTTAAAACCAACAAAAGTTTTATAAAAAGACAGCTGCTAAAGAGAGTTTGCCTATTCACAATACTCCATACTGTCATGTGCTAACACGAGGACTTTGTTTTTGATAGAAATATGTTTAAGTTCACGCTTCTGGAGACAATACCTTTATTATGTGCACTATATTGCCTCCGTTGATTTCTTCAATTTTTATCAACAAAACCAACAAATCTAGGGTGGGGATACTTCTAAATACAATTTGATTATGCAGCAAGTAATTTGGGAGAGTATGTCCAAAACAATTTGGTCATCTGTGCATCAAAGATTTTCATTTCAAAGAGAATCAATCAACTAGAAAATAAATTCCTTTGTGGTCACCCGTGCAATATCTAGATACACAGACACAGAGTGCTGATGGGTTATCAGAGAGAAGCAGGGGAGCATCAATGAAATAGATCCAGGGGAGGAAAGTTGGAGACTCTGGCTACATAAAAATATACTGGATTTTCCTGGAAGAGAAGATCCCTTTTATACATCTGCAAATAAGGGTCATATGTACCTCTGATTGCATAACACAGATGACAACTAAGAACTTATGTATCAAAAAGCTAACTTAATATACAGAAGCATTACCCCATAAATAAATAAACAAGCAAAAATCTCTTAAAGTCTGAAATAGAAAGGTGGGAAAAGATCATACTGTCTAAGTCATTTTTTCCAACTGATTTTCTGTGATTTTTCTGCTCCAAAGGCAAGCAGGAGAGTGACCAAGAACTGCTTCCACTTCATGAAACAAACTGTACTTCTCATCTTTGATCTAAGATAAATCGGTAATTTGGCCTGGATCTATGGACATTCAAACACACTGGCTCTGTTTTTCTTCTTTTTTTTTTTTTTTCTCCAGAGGAAGCTGTGTTTCTAGTACTTTATCCTAAATTTTTGTTTCAATTTTTGTATTTTATAAACTCATACTTGTGTTTCTTGTGACATAAAGGGCAATTTGCAAAGAAAGGCACTAGCTCAATTATACACTGAGCATTTGCAAATAATTGTTCTTCCTATAAAGGCCTGCTCTCTCTCCTTGAAGGAACTTTCTGGGCAAACTGTTGACATTTTGAAAACATTTTAAGAAAGAAATCCAGATATGGGAAGGTAAAGGTCATGGGGAACAAGGAACTTTAGAAAATCTAGCTTGTGTAGGCAGTGTAAACATGTTGAAAAGTGTAAAGATAAATGAAGCCAGGTGCATGAAAGAGAGACTGACATCAGATCTGGGTTAGAGTTGAGTTACCCACCCATTTGGCAGACAGTTTTAGATTGGAGTTGATATGAAGGAATAGGGCCAAATATGAAGTCTTGGCTGGGTAAAAGCTCAAATGAGGTTGATGAACATGGGAATTGAGTTTTAAATTGAATAAAGTCAGCTTCTTAAATGAACCACTGCAATTTTAGTTTTAAAAGAGAGAATATTCACTTTAAAAACATCCTGCAGTGGCAAGAGCAAAAATTCTCCAAAACAGTCGTGGGGAGTGTAGGAAGTGAGAAAAAGAGGGAAAAAACTGATGTTCAAACAGAATATGGTATGTAGACATAGGATTATACTGACAGTCAGGAGACCCGGATTCTAACTGCAGTCCTGATGTTAACTTGCTGTGCTGCTGTAGGAAAGTTTCTTCACTCTCTGGGCCTTAGTTTTCTCATCTGATCATTTAAGATGGTTATTAAATGATCTTCCAGGCTGTTTATAATTCTGCAATTCTAGTTAAAGTCATTTGGTATCATTTATTAAAAATTTTCCAGGCTAGGTTTTGACTAATGTTCATTTATAGCTAATAGCAACCAATAAATATAATTTAGCTAAAAAATTAATATTAATTTTAGTTAGAGTCTCCTGCTACCACTCTAATCATGTTGATGCTAAATTAGGGTTATACTTGGTTTTGAAGCATTATGCTGAGCACCATTTCTCACTTCCCATGTCTGGAAATAAAAACGGCGAAAGTATAGGGGATTGGACTGACTGTTTACTAAATCCAGGAAAACATAAACTGGAAATGGCTGATTTGGAGATCTCTGGCATTAGTTCCTTTTCTTCAATGCTCGAAACTCCTCCCAGGTCACTAAAGTTTCCAGTTAAACTTGGTGTTCCTGTCCTACTTGGCTGCTTTGCTGTCTCTTTTATGGGCCCCTGAGATTTATGCAGCTGTTAGGGATATGATCAGTGTCAAGACTTCCCTTCTGTCTGTAGAGATTGAGCCTGTGCACTTCTGAATCCACCTATATCAAGATTCTTTCCCTAGTCCAGCTCTATTGATTTCTTGTCCCATATTTCAGTCCCTCTTTTCAACCCTTTGACTGTTACATCAGCACCACTCAAAACTGGGGGTACACGTCTAAATATGCCAGTGAATTGAGAAAGGAAAAGTTATGAGCCAACCTCCTAAGCTTTAAACAATAGCTCTTCTTTCGAAGGGCCATTTGATCTAGGTCTTGTCTCTGTGGACTATACAGAAAATTTATCTTTCCCGGATAGTGAAACATTCCTGTGACCAAATCAGTCTCATTTTTGCCATGACATTGCTGGTAGCTCAGATAGGGGCCAGCCCTCCTGGAAAAGAGAAGTTTATTTCTATATCCACTAGGGACACAAATCAGATTTAGAACTGAACCCACTTGCTACAATTGGCATATTAGATTATTTTAGAAGATTTTTTGAAAAATATTTTAATAATTCACTTATTATTGGCTGTAATATTCAATATTTATTTTTTGCAATTACCACCTCTTTATATCAGATGTTACTTGTTTACAAACGTATAGTAATTAATGTTTTCTTTTAAAATATTTAAATACCTTTAAATAAAATTAAATTTGAGTAGATTAAAGAAAGATATGTATACTTTTATATATATTAAGTGATGATATGCAGATACAAAAAAATGATGCAGAAAGTTCAAGAATGATTGGAATTTGACAAACATAGGACCACATTACTTCAGGGTTGCCATCAACCCTTAGATTTTCATCGATGGTCACTAAAAGGAGAATTAAAGTATAAGTTATTTTCTCTCCACCTCCTTATTCTCCTTTCTCCACTCAGTGCCATGTGTTTTAGTACTGTATGTCTGCTGAGTGCTTCTTTGTTCCAAAAGCATCAGCTCTACTTAGGTTATCTTCAGCAAGAGCGACTTATCTCCTAGATGAAAGGCTGTCTTTCCACATGATTACAGAGCTCTTCTCAGAAATTACTGTGACAAGTCTATAAACATATACACCTTTATAAAAGGTGTCAGAACAGCAAGAGAGACAAACCATGCATGCTCATTTCCCCATAAATGTTCACCTAAAATGCTATCTTCAGCTGACGGTCAGAGTAAGCCTCAAATGACAGCCTAAACTTTTGGGCTGCATGGTTGTTTTACATCAGGTATGGGTTCTGTACTATTGTAGGACATATGCACCATGAACAGCAAGGTGCTTTTTGAGCATTTGCAGCTCAGAATAATACCACAATAATAAGCAAAACTCCCAAATAAAAGATATGTTATGGCCACCATGCAAAGGCAATTTCAAATATCCTTCAAAGGAAGCAGTATACCAGGATTAGGAATTTTAAAAAAACCCGTTAAGGTTCATTGACATTTAACTACCAATTCATTTACTACGGTGAATGAAAACCTATAAAACTTTGTGGAGAAATATATGGTTTTTTAATCTACATCAACATTTATCAAGATTTGTGTTTTTGCTAGCTCTTTGGACAATAGAGATTAATGAAGGTCTCATACATGTGAACAACACCTACCATTAACTTCTCAAGTCTCTCACTAGGAAGATAGGCAAAGTAGATATTATCCTCATTTTAGAAGAGGAAATTGAGTACTAGTGCAGTGGGGGGCACTTCTGATCCACATTTTACATTAGTGGCAGAGTAGGCAGCATAATTGTAGAACCAGGCATTTCAACTTCTTATTAGATCCTAGGTTGTATCTGGACTAGGTTGTCATTTAGAATGGCAGTGGGAAAGGGTCTTAGGAGATGACGCAAAGGTAGGGATAAGAGTCCTGAGCTTTTTCTTCAATGTTCAGATTCCTTTTGAAAGGCATGCACAGTCTCATACTACCAACCTATCCTCATAGTTGAGAACCCCTGGAAGAGCCTGCTCTGCTGCTCTGGTATGACTGGTGGAGAGAAGCCATCTGAGATTTACATTAGCCCCTTTGACTTATCCAGTCTGAGAAAACAACTGAATAAATTATTGCACATCATTTTTCTCTTACTTTCAGGTGACTAAACCTCAGATTTTCACTTTCTTTTTTTTTTTTTCGTTAAATTTTTATTTTGTCAATATACACTGTATATGATTATTATGACCCATCACCGACACCTCCCTCACTCCTCCCTCTCTCCCCTCCCCCCCAAGAATGTCCTTTCCGTTTGCTTGTTGTAACAACTTCATAAAAGTATAGTTGTTATATCTTCTTCCCCCCCCCCCCGGTTTTTTTGTGTGTGTGTATGTGGGTGAATTAATTTGTTTGTTTTTT
>NW_007727915.1:115321-126793 GCF_000696425.1 Galeopterus variegatus
GCTGGCTTTCCTGGCCTTTGTTGTCTGGGCTGATCGTTCGTTCCCGCAGCCGGGCTTGGGCGCTCTCAGGAGTCCTCCTCTGTGTCGGCCCCAAAACCTCGAACCTGCTGCCGCTTGTTTGTCAATGTAGGATCATTGTTGAAAGAATTATTCGCCTTTTGTTGCTCTTGGAAATGCAATCAATACTCTGGTATCACAGTGCACGGCTCACAGGGTCGCGCTGTCCCCTGTCACGGCCGCTCCAGACCCGTCGCCATCTTAGGATCTCCCTCGAACCTAGATTTTCACTTTCAATAGCATTTAACATGGCAATAAATTCCCTCCAAATATTGATAAATCCACCAGAGCTAAGAACAACATATTTTTAGTAATCTTTTTGTCTCTGATCAAAACAGATTTCAGAATACCAATAGAAAACAAAGGAGAGAGAAGACAAGGCCAGAAATAGAGATTTAGGAATCATCAGTATAGAAGTAGTAGTTGAAATCATAAAATTATATATGCTTTAATAAACCAATACGATTATATTGAACTAAAAAGCTTCTAAAAGCAAAGAAATCAATCAACAGAATGAAAAAACAACCTACAGAATGGGAGAAAATATTTGAAAACTATACTTCCAAGAAGGGATTAATATCCAGAATATTCAAGGAACTCAAACAACTTAACAGTATAAATAAATAAATAATCCAATTAAAAAATGGGCAAAGGGAATGAACAGATATTTATCAAAAGAAGACCTGCAAATGTACAACAACTGTATGAAAAAATGCTCAGTATCACTAATCATCAGGGAAGTGCAAATCAAAACTGCATTGTGATATCATCTCACCTCAGTTAGACTGGCTATTACCAAAAAGACAGAGAATAACAAATGCTCTTGATGATGTGGAGAAGAGGGAGCCCTTCTACACTGTAGGTGAAACTGTAAATTACTACAACCATTATGGAAAACAGTATGGAGGTTTCTCAAACAACTACAGATAGAACTACCATATGATCCAGCAATCCCACTACTAGGTATATACCCGAATGAATGGAAATCATCACGTTGAAGGGATACCTGCACTCCCATGTTTATCACAGCTCTATTTACAATAGCCAATATGTGGAACCAACTTAAAAGCCCACTGATGCATGACTGGTGAGGAAAACATGGTACAAATACACAATGGAATACTACGCAGCCATAGAAAAGAATGAAATTCTGTCATTTGCAGCTGCATAGATGAGCTCGGAGAAAATTATCAAGTGGAACAAGCCAGGCAGAGAAAGAGAAATACCAGATGTCTTTACTCATAAGAGGGAGCAAAAAAAAAAAAAAAGGAGAGATAGAGAAAGAAAGAAAAGGAAGAAGAAACAACAATCACAATAATGTGTCAATGGTCAGACATCCAGGAAGATGGTGGACTAGAGGTGACCAGGGCAAATTCCTTCCACAGAAGAAGACAGAAATGGGCCCACTTCCACTACTGGAACAGTCACTGGAGTCATTGTCTGGTCCCAGAACCATTGTCCATTGCAGAGCAGCTCCGCACAGACTAGCAGTCCTGTGGGTCTCCTGTCATTGCAGCCATAGACTCTGCAGTTGCAAGAGAGGCGGCTACAACCACCACCGCCATTGTCATCACTTCAAGTTAACCCCACTACTGCAAGGACACTACAGATGCAAGAGAGATGGCTGCAGACTTTGGCACAACTGCTGCCACTACCAAGGAACCCCATTGCCACCAAAGACACTGCAGACATGAGGGAAGTAGTTGCAGTCACTGGCGCTGCTGCCACCACCACAATGTAACCTTGCTGCCATCAAGGACACTGCAGATGTGAGAGAGATGGCTACAGCTGCTGGTGCTGCTGCCACCGACACAAGATAACCCCACTGCTGCCAAGGATACCACAAACATGAGGGAAGTAGGTGCAGCCACCAGCACCACTGCCACCCCCACGAGGTAACCCCACTGCCACTTTTGACACAGCAGATGTGATGAAGGCAGTTGCACCTACTGGCACCCCTCCTACCCCAAGGTAATTCCACTGCTGCTGCTAACACCACAGACAGGAGGGAGGCAGTTGCAGATGCCAGCATTGTTCTCACCACCACAAGGTAACCCCAGTGCCATTTCAGAAACTGTAGCTGCATGGGCTGCCACTGTGGCCACTGCAGACACGTGGGCAGCTGCTGCAACTGTCACTGCTGCTGTCGCTGTTACCACCAGTGCCTCCAGGCAGCCACCATAGTCATGCAGGCAGTCTGCCACCTCTGGAGCCACATGGACAGCCTGCCAAAGCCACCTCCAAAACCACTGACACCATGAGGGAAGCCTGCTACCACAGCAGCAGCTGCAGCAGCCACTGGCACTGCACAGGTTACATGCTGATCATTTGACTGTATTGACACAAGGAGGGTCACCAGTGGAATCCATGGAAGAAGAGTAATAGAAGAAGCAACTGCTCTAACAGATGGTGAGACATCAACATAGAGATAGTAGAAATACAAAAAAAAGGAAAAGAAAATATGAGTCCACCAAAGGAATACAATAACTGTCAAATATCCAATCCCATAGAGCAGAAAACCCTTGAAATAACTGAAAAGGAATTTTGAGTAAAAATCTTAAGGAAACTCAATGACATACAAGAAGGCACAGTTAGAGGACACAATGAATTAAGTGAAACTATCAGGATATGAAGGAGGAAATTTACAAGGAGATTAATATTTTAAGAAAGAATGCAGCAGAACTCATGGAACTGTAGGAGTCATTCAGTGAAATAAAAAGCACAACTGAGAGCTTAAGCAACAAACTAGAGCAAGCAAAAAAAAAATTATGATCTTGAAGACAGTACTCTTGACATAACTAAGGTGGACAAAAAACAAGAAAAAAGAATTTTAGATAATATGGAAAATCTAAGAGAAATAGCAGACAACCTTAAGCACACAAACATATGAATCATGGGTATTCCTGAAGGGAAGGAGAAAGGAAAAGACACCGAGAACATACTAAATGAAATAATAACCAAAAAATTCCCAGGTATAGGGAGAGAAATGGACATTCAGATTCAGGAGGCTCAAAGATCCCCAAACAGTTTCAATCCAAAAAGATCCTCTCTGAGGCACATTATATTCAAACTGGCAATACTCAAAGACAAGGAGAGATTCCTAAAAACAGCAAGAGAAAATCGTCCAGTTCCCTATAAGAAAGCCCCCATCAGACTAACAGCAGACTTCTCAACAGAAGCCCTATAGGCCATAAGATAATAGGATGATATATTCAACATAATAAAAAAACAAAACTGCCAGCCAAGAATACTATACCCAGCAAGGCAATCCTTCAGAAATGAAGGAGAAATAGTGTATTTCCCAGACAAACAAAAACCGCTGGAGATAACCACCACATGACCAGCCCTACAAGAAATCCTCAAAGGAGTCCTGCATCTGGAATTCAAAAAATGGTAATCACTACTATGAATACACAAAAAGGAACAAAACTCACTGATAGAACAAAAATGCAAATGAGAAAGAGAAAGAAACCTTAACCACCACCAAACATCAACAAACAAAACACCAAAGACAAACAATGAAAGGGAAAGAAATAAAAAGAAGATATTTAAAACATCCAAATCAAAATTGATAAAATGCCAGAAGTAAGACAACACCTTTCAGTAACAACCATAAATGTAAATGGATTAAATTCCCCACTCAAAAGACACAGACTGGATGATTGTATTAAAATGCTAGACCCAACTATATGCTGTGTACAAGAGACTCACTTCACCTAAAAAGAAACACAGACTAAGAGTGATGGGATGGAAAAATATATACAATGTAAACAGAAATCAAAAAAGAGCAGGAGCAGCTATTCTTACATCAGATAAAATAGACTTTGAACCAAAAACTATAAAAAGAGACAAGAAGGCCACTATGTAATTATAAAGGGCTCTATCCAGCAAGAAGACATAACAAACACAAATATACATACACCCAACATCAGAGCACCCAGATATATAAAGCAAACACTATTAGACCTAAAGAAAAAGATAGACCCAATTATAATAATAGTTGGGGACCTGAATACCCCATCCCAAAATTGAACAAATCATCTAGGCAACAAATCAACAAAGAAATACAGGATTTAAACCACACTTTACACCAAATGGACTTGGCAGATATCTACAAAACATTTCATCCAACAAACACAGAATATACTTTCTTCTCATTTGCACATCTAACATTCTTCAGGATGGACAACATGTATGGTCACAAATCAGGCCTTTACAAATTTTTTTTTTCCTTTTTTTTTTGTCTTTTTTCGTGTCTGGCAACGGACCGCAACCCTCAGTGTCGCGCCCATACCGGACCGGGACCAGCAACGGGATCGCAACCCTCGGTGTTGCACCCGCACCCCGCTCAGCCAGTGAGCGGGAACCGGTCTGTATATGGGATCCGAACCCTCGGCGGGAGCGCCACCGCGCTCCCAAGCGGCACACTGTAGCAGTGCGCCACCAGGCCGGCCCCTTTACAAATTTTTGAAAAATTAAAATAATTTCGACTAACTTCTTAGACCACAAAGGATGAAATCTAGAAATCAATAATAATCAAAACTATGGAAACTATACAAACACATGGAAATTAAACAATGTGCTCCTCAACAGCATATGAGTCCGGGAAGAAATTAAACAAGAAATCAAAAAAATTCTTGAAACTAATGAAAATAAAGATGCATCATATCCAAACCTGTGGGATGCTGAAAGCAGTACTAAGAAGGAATTTTATTGTAATAAATGCTCACATCAAAAGAATAAAATGATTTCAGGTAAACAACCTAATGCTACACCTCAAAGAACTAGAAAAACAACAACAATCTAATACAAGTATTAGTTGAAAGAAATAAGATCAGAGCAGAACTAAATGAAATAGAGAACCCCAAAATGATACAAAAGATCAATGAAACAAAAAGTTGGTTTTTTGAGAAGATAAACAAAATAGACAAACTATTAGCTAGGCTAACTCAAAAAAGAAGAGAGAAGACCCAAGTAAAAAAATCATAAATTAAAAAGGAGACATTACAACTCATCTGACAAAAACCCAAAGAATCATTAAAGACTATTATAAACAACTATACGCCAACAAATCTGAAAACCTGGAGGAAATGGATAAATTTCTGGACACATATAAACTACCAAGTCTAAACCCCAAAGAAATAGAAACCCTGAAGAGACTAATAAAAAGCAGGAAGACTGAAGCAGGAATCAGCACTCTTCCAACAAGGAAAAGTCAAGGACTTTACTGTTGAATTCTAGCAAACCTTAAAAGAGGAATTAATACCAGTTCTCTTCTAACTATTTCAAACAACTTAAACAGAGGCCATTCTCCCAAGCACATTCTGTGAGGCCAGCATCACCCTGATAACAAAACCAAACAAAGATGCAACAAAAAAGAAAACTATAAGCCAATATCTTTCATGAACATGGAAGCAAAAATGCTCAATGAAATATCAGCAAATAAGAATACAGCAACAAATTGAAAAAGTTACACACCACAATCAAGTAGGATCCATCCCAGGGATGCAAGGATGGTTCAATATATGCAAGTCAATAAATGTCATACACCACATGAAAAAAACAAAGGACAAAAACCAGATGATTATCTTAATAGATGCAAAAATAGCATTTGACAAAATTCATATACTTTCATGATAAAGACTCTCAGCAAGTTATGTATAGAAGGAAAGTATCTCAACACCGTAAAAAACATAAAACACAAACTCACCACGAATATAATCCTGAATGAAAAGCTTTCTACTTTTACCTTGAGAATGGGAACAAGATAAGAATGCCCACACTCACCACTCCTATTTAACTAGTATTGGAAGTACTAGCCAGAGCAATCAGGCAAGATAAAGAAATAAAGGGCATCTAGATTGTAAAAGACAAAGTCAAATTATCCCTGCTTATAGATGGCATAATCTTATATAGAGAGAAGCCTAAAGACTCTATAAGAAAACCCCTAGAGTTGATAAATGATTACATTAAATTTGCAATATACAACATCAGTATGTAAAAATCAGTAGCGTTTTTATACCCCAAAAATGAACTAACAAAAAGAAATCAAGAAAGCTAGACCATTTACAATAGTCACCAAAAAAGTAAAATACCTACGAGTAAGTTTAACCAACGAGGTCAAAGATCTCTACAATGAGAACTACAAGTCAATGCTGAAAGAAATTACAGAGGACACAAAAAGACGGAAGGACATTCCATGCTCTTTGATTGGAAGAATTAACATTCTGAAAATGTCCATACTACCCAAAGCAATCTACAGATTCAACACAATCCCCACCAAAATACCAATGACATTTGTCACAGAAATAGAAAAAAAAATCTTAGTATTCAAATGTGACAACAAAAGACTCCAAATAGCCAAAGCAATCCTGAGGAAAAATGAATGAATGAATGAATGAATGAATAAAGCTGTAGACATTACAGTACCTGACTTCACATTATGCTACACAGCTATTGTAGACAAAACAGCATGGTACTGTTATAGAAATAGAAACTCTTGCGAATGGAATAGAGTAAAGAACCCAGAAAACAAACCAAAAACTTACAGCCAGCTGATCTTCAGCAAAGGTACCAAGAGTATACATTTTGGATAAGACTGCCTCTTCAATAAATGGTGCTGGGAAAACTGGACATCCATATGTAGAAGAATGAAACTAGACCCATACTTCTCAGCATGTACCAAAATCAAATCAAAATGGATAAAAGACTTAAATATAAGACCTGAAACTATAAAACTCCTGAAAGAAAATATAGGGGAAACACTTCAAGAAGTAGGACTGGGCAGACTTCATGAATATGACTATGAAAGCATAGGCAAAAAAAATAAATAAATAAGTAGGTGGAATTATATCAAGCTAAAAAGCTTCTACACAGCAACAAAAACAATTAACAGTGCAAGAAGATAACCTACAGAGTGGGAGAAAATGTTTGCAATCTATGCAGCCCACTGCACACTCAACTGCATTGATACAAGAAGAGGCACCAGTAAAGCCTACAAATAGATGAAGAAGTCTACCCCCTCATAGCCCACTCAGGGAGGAATAGAAGAAATAAGTATCCTACCAGATGACCAAACATCAATGAGAAAATACTAGAACTACAAATAAACAAGAAGATATGACAACACCAAAGGAATATGGTAATTCTCAAGTACCAGACCACATAGAGCAGGAAACATTTGACATGTCTGAAAAGGAATTCCAAGCATGAATTTTAAGAAAACTCAAAGAGTCTCATGCTCTACTGACTGAGCTAGCTGGGCCATGTGGATGGCAGGCCTAAATGTCCATTAATAGATGATTGGATAAGGAAACTGTGCTATATATACACTATGGAATACTACTCTGCCATAAAAAATAATGAAATACTCCCATTTCCAACAACATGGATGAACCTGGAGAAACTTATGTTGAGTGAAACAAGCAAAGCACAGAGGGATAGATACCACATGTGCTCACTCATATGTGGGAGCTAAGAGAGAAAGGAAGGCAGGAAAGAAAGATCACAGTAGTCCCATGATCCAGTAGAGGGAGGGAACATTCCTAGGGCTACAAATTCAAGTTGAGGGGAGAGAGGGAGGGGGAGGGAGGTTGGGGGATAATTAGAAGGGGACGAAAGGTACAAAAGCGATTTCTGGTAATGGGTATGTCCCCGATATGAATCTGGCCCCCACATCATGGGCAGGAGGGAGGACGATCAGCTTTGCATCTCATGAATATTCAAAATAAATAAATAAATAAATGCCAAGACCCACCTCAAGCAGAGGCTAGATATGTTTAAAACTTGACACTAGTGGACTGATTGAAGAAGATGCATACTTTTTCTTTGGTGTAAATTTTATTTGGCTTGTAGTCTACTGATGTTTTGTAGACAATAACCAGCATTTAAGAAAAAATTACAGTTTACCCAAAGGAGCAAGAGAAAGTGATCCATTGTCAAGAGAAGAATTATTCCATAGAGTTATACTGAAATATTCTTCAAATATTTATTATTCAAAAGACAGTTTAAAATAACTAACATATGGGGCCAGCCCAGTGGCGCACTGCTATGCTACAGTGCGCTGCTTGGGAGCACAGCGGCGCTCCCACCGAGGGTTCGGATCCCACATACAGACCGGCTGCTCACTGGCTGAGCGAGGTGCGGGCGCGACACCGAGGGTTGCGATCCGTTGCCAGTCACGAAAAAAGACAAAAAAGGAAAAAAAATAAAAAATAAAAATAAATAACTAACATATGTAAGTTAAAGTATCTAGTGGAAATGGTGGGCAGCATAAAAGAAAAAAAGAAAACTCAAAGAGGTGAGAGAAGAATCAACTGGAGAACACAATGAAACGATACAAATTATCCAGGAAATGAAGGAGGAAATTTACAAAGAGAGAGCTGAATAGGCATTTCTCAAAAGGAGAATAATAAATGCTCAACATCACTCTGCATCAGGGAAATGCAAATCAAAACCACCTTGAGATATCATCTCATCCCAGTTAGACTGGCTATTACCAAAAAGACAGAGAATAGCAAATACTGGTGAGGATGCAGAGAAAAGGAAACCCTGGTACAGTATTGGTAGAACTGTAAATTGGTGAGGCCATTATGGAAAACTGTATGGAGGTTACTCAAACAGCTACAGATAGAACTGCCATATGATCCAGCGATCATGTTGAAGGGATACCTGGCCTCCCATGTTTATCGCAGCTCTACTTACAATAGCTGAAAGTTGGAAACAACCTAGATGTCCTTCACCAGTTGTCTGGATAAGGAAAATGTGACATATACACACAATGTAATACTACTGTGTCATAAAAAAAAAATGAAATACTGCTATTCTCAGCAACATGGTTGAACTTAGAGAAAATCATGTGAAGTGAAATAAGCCAGGCACAGAAAAAGAAATACTTCATGTCGTCACTCATAAATGTGAGCTAAAAAGTAAACAAATTTTTTAAAAAAGAAATATACAACAATCACTATAATACATTGGACTTTCAAAAGGAGACAGCAGAAGTGAGGTTACCAGAGGTGGGAAAGCGGGATGGAGAGAGGAATAAAGGGAAGAATTGGTAAAGGGCCATGAAAAACAATTACATTGTATAATGTTGAGTATACTAATTATCCTGATTTGAATATCACATATTGCACACAGGTAATGATATTCAACTCTGTACCCCAAAAATGTTTAATCAATTATTTTTCATTAAAAAAATACATAAATGTTAGGCAGCATGAGCGATAGGCCTGGTATATAACCTGGGAAAGAACAGTGGTTAAGGGCTGGGAAGAGGAATAGTTGTCTTAATAAAGAGAACAAAAGGAAGTAGGCATAGAGGTAGGAAGAAACTCAGGATGGCTACTGCATTAAGAAAACTTAGGGAGCAAAGTTTTTAAAAGTGGTGACAAGAAGCGTCAAACACTTTAAAGAGGTCAAGGATGATGAGTGTTTGAGAATATATCACTTCATATATTAATTGAGAAGTCACGAGTGACCTTCAGGAGAGTATTTTCATTAGAAAATGTGGAAGACAGATTTTAGAAGATAATAAGGAATAAGGACATGGATGCAATGGGCAAAGGTCATTTATAGAAGTTTGGGTGTCAAAAAATTATGAAAACATAATGGTAACTGGTGAAAAAATATTCTTATGTTTAATAATATGTAAATACTTTTTACCTTAAAAGTCAAAACATAATTGTAGTTACATGAGGCAACAGGGCCAATGTAGCTCATATATGTCTATCTTTAAGTAAATAAACGAAAACACTTAAGTGTGTGCTTTTTGCACTTAGTTATAACCTAGGCGAAAAGTGAAATGAGCTTATTGTCAACTTAAGGTGGCATGGAAATATATATAGCAATATCCCTCCCCTCCTTTTGCACTAGGACTGAATAGTGCCACCTACACTGTTCCTTAACTCTGAGAAAATCTTTTTGTAGTTCTGATAGTACCATTTCTTTTAACTTTCTGAACATTCTAGCTATTTCTGTTACCTCTTAAAGACCCTCTATTTGCCTGTTTCCAAGTTTAAGTGAAAACAGGTGGGCTAGGAAAAGAAATGGATAAGAGCTTGTGTGACTAATGAATAGTCCAGAGACCCAAATAGTCATTTCCAACTGGGCCCTGATATTTTAAGTTGCTTTATAAGTCCATGACTCTGCATTTATATACATAGTCAGTGTATATGTCTTTATGTATGAACTTTTTTTTTTTTTTTTTACAATATTTCCATAGCAGTTTCTCTCTGTAGTGCTCAGTGATGGGATCTCAAAATAGCAATCTATTCATATGAGGACCTAGGGAAAGTCTGACTAACATGGTTAGCAAGTTCTCAAATTTCCCTCCCATCTCACACCTTCCACTTTCTCTTCCCTGTAAACTTCTTTTACAGGCTTAATCCCTGAGTTGTATCATAGTCTTTCAATGTCTGCCAGTTCCCATTCCTCTCCTCTAGCTGAAACATGAATACATGGAATCCCCCAACCTGGGGTGAAATATCCTCATGGCCTGAGCAGTCGATCAGGTCATATTTCATCAGCAGCAGTGGGTAGTGTCCAAGAA
Source organism: Galeopterus variegatus (assembly GCF_000696425.1). Classification (NCBI taxonomy): domain Eukaryota; kingdom Metazoa; phylum Chordata; class Mammalia; order Dermoptera; family Cynocephalidae; genus Galeopterus; species Galeopterus variegatus. Next base: position 125,931 of record NW_007727915.1, read on the forward strand.
TGTGAGGCATTCAAGAGGAGCCTGACTTTAACTTAGGCTGAGTTTTGTAAGTGGAGCCTCTGGAGACTTAATGGCTTTCCTTCACTAGAAAAGTATATGTGTTTTATATCACTAGTAATCCCCAGATGCAACATATTGGCACCTGTTTTTTGAAAATGATTTGCTACTCAAGCAGCTTAATACTTTCACTTAATTCTCAAACTTTCAACCAGCCATAAGCCACTGTTCTAAATTTTAATATTTGCAATATTTTTCCACATGTCTAGATAGTTAGTAATATATTTTAAATGGTGATATTGGGCTTACAGTAACTTTCATATCGTTGCTTACAGAACTCCAACCTTATTACTTCTCTCTGCCCTTTAAGGATCTCATGGTGTCACATCAGAATATGTGATCACCATCTTCTGTAGCAAATATTCTAAACACTTCATATGGGAAGTTTAAATTTCTCAAAAAGTACCATTGTATCTACTTTTACATTTTACTTATTATAAGGGCATAATTCTTTGGTGACTAATAAGGGCCTTAAATCTTTTCAACCAGGACCACAGCTATAAGCAGACCCAGGACTGCACCCAGAAGAAATGATGGAAAGACTCTACCTTAGGACCGGAGATATTCCTTTGCCCCTTATACTGAACTTATGGCCCAACTCTAACTTCAAAAATATCCCTGCTTCCTCCTCTCTTAGGCCCTAATTCAAATTCCATTTATAGTGGAGATCTGATCAAGATGGTGGAATAGATGGTCCGCAGCACCACTCTCTCCCACAAATCCACCAAATTTACAACATTAAAAATGTAACATCAGGGGCCGGCCCAGTGGCGCACTGGATAGTGCGCCGCTTGGGAGGCGCGGCA